>NC_057800.1:417416557-417438285 GCF_018294505.1 Triticum aestivum
ATAGTGAAGATAATCATGAAAATATGTTGAGTTCGAAGCCAAATCAAATGTGAAGACATTGCAAGGTAACGCCATGAGTGAAACACTTCAAAATGGAACGTTTGGTGGTGGCGTTACCCACCGTATAGGAAGTATTAGACCCAGACACGGCACACAATTATCATGGCGCTCCGAAGTCAAATTCCACATTAATGTATTCACACTTAGAATGTATGTCTTCATTGATTGAAGATATACTTCACTTTGTGTGTTGCACATCTAAGTCATCAATATGCATAAGGGTTAGGATGTGTGCCTGATCACAGGACATTTGAGGATTCTAGGATATTTAGCTCACACCGTAACTTGCAAAACCTCTTCTCATCCAAGGGCTTGGTGAAGATATCTGCCAATTGCTCTTCAGTGTTGACGTGTATGATATCAATATCTTCCTTCACAACATGATCTCTGAGAAAGTGATGACGAATTTCAATGTGCTTTGTCTTCGAGTGCTGAACTGGGTTGTTGGCAATCTTGATGGCGCTTTCGTTGTCGCAGTACAGTGGCACTTGCTTCAGATGAATGCCATAGTCCTTGAGTGTTTGCTTCATCTACAGAAGCTGAGCGCAGCAAGATCCAGCAGCAATGTATTCAGATTCAGCAGTGGAGAGAGATACACAGTTCTGCTTCTTTGAAGACCAACATACAAGTGATCGTCCCAGAAAGTGACATGTGCCTGATGTAGACTTGCGATCAACTTTGTCACCAGCATAACCAGCATCCGAGAATCCAACCAAATCAAACTCTGAGCCCTTTGGATACCATAATCCTAGAGTTGGGGTGTGAGCCAAATATCGAAGAATTCGCTTCACAGCTAAGTGATGCGACTCCTTTGGTGCCGCTTGAAATCGAGCACACATGCAAACACTAAGCATAATATCTGGCCTAGATGCACATAGATAAAGTAAAGAACCAATCATGGAGCGGTATACCTTTTGATCGAACTCTTTACCATTGTCGTCAGGACCCAGATGATGTTTGGCTGGATTGGTGTTGTGAAGCCTTTGCAGTCTTGCATACCGAACTTCTTCAGGCAATCTTTGAGATACTTCTCTTGAGATATGAAGATGCCATTGCGTTGTTTTCGTATTTGAAGACCAAGGAAGAACTTCAGCTCCCCCATCATGGACATCTGATATTGTTCTTGCATCATATATCCAAACTCTTCACTGTACTTCTGATTTGTGCAGCCGAAGATAATGTCATCCACATATATTTGGCACACAAACAGTTCACCATCATATGTCTTCGTGAAAAGAGTGGGATCCAGGGAACCAGGTATGAAGCCTTTGCTCTTCAGGAAGTATTTGAGTGTGTCATACCAGGCCCTAGGGGCTTGTTTGAGGCCATATAGCGCCTTGTTGAGCTTGTATACCATGTTAGGATGTTTTGGATTTTCAAAGCTAGACGGTTGTGCAACATACACTTCTTCTTCAATCTTGCCATTGAGAAAGGCACTCTTCACATCCATTTGATATGGAAGTATGTTATGATGATTTGCATAGGCCAGCAGTATGCGTATGGCTTCAAGCCTAGCCACAGGAGCAAACGTTTCATCGAAGTCAATGCCTTCCACTTGAGTATATCCTTGAGCAAAGAGACGAGCTTTGTTTCTGACAACTTGACCATGCTCATCTTGCTTGTTGCGGTATATCCATTTGGTGCCTATTATGTTGTGCTTCCGTGGATCAGGACGCTTAACCAGTTCCCATACATTATTCAGCTCAAACTGTTGAAGCTCTTCTTGCATAGCTTGAATCCATTCCGGTTCCATGAAGGCTTCTTCAACTTTCTTGGGTTCTGATATTGAGACAAATGCGAAGTGCCCACAGAAATTTGCTAGCTGAGTTGCCCTTGAACGAGTGAGTGGACCAAGTGCATTGATGCTGTCAATTATTCTGTCAATCTGCACTTCATTGGCAACACGAGGATGTACAAGGTGAAGACTTTGCTCTTGCTGATCTGTGTTGTTGTTGGGAGGAATGTCTTCAGGCTGAACATTGTCTTCATGTTGATCAGGTGCTGAGATGATAAGTTCTTCTTCAGGATGAGCTTCAGAAGGTATGATCTCTCCAGTTCCCATTAGCTTGATTGATTCACTAGCTGGAATTTCATCTAGCACATTTGGCAGTTGCTCTCTTTGTGAACCATTTGTCTCATCGAACCGCACATCCACTGTTTCAACCACTTTGTAATGAAAGAGATTGAAGACTCTGTAGGAGTGCGAATCCTTTCCATATCCAAGCATAAAACCCTCATGTGCTTTTGGTGCAAACTTTGAGGTGTGGTGTGGGTCCTTGATCCAGCACCTTGCGCCAAATACTCTGAAGTAACTGACATTTGGCTTCTTGCCAGTTAGGAGTTCATAAGATGTCTTGTTCAGAAGTTTGTGAAGATAAACACGATTGATTGTATGGCATGCAGTGTCAATGGCTTCAGTCCAGAATTTTCTTGGAGTCTTGTATTCATCTAGCATCGTTCTGGCCATCTCAATGAGTGTTCTGTTCTTGCGTTCGACGACACCATTCTGCTGTGGCGTGTACGGAGCTGAGAATTCACATGTGATGCCCAAGGTATCAAGATATGTATCAAGGCCAGTGTTCTTGAATTCAGTGCCATTGTCACTTCTGATGTGCTTTATCTTGGCGCCATAATTGTTCATAGCTCGATTGGCGAAGCGTCTGAAGACATCCTGCACTTCAGTCTTGTAAAGGATTATGTGTACCCAAGTATATCTAGAGTAATCATCAACAATGACAAAGCCATAGAGGCAAGCAGTAGTAGTAAAAGTTGAGTAGTGAGTGGGACCGAAAAGATCCATGTGGAGCAGTTCGAGGGTTGAGTAGTAGTCATGATAGTCTTCGAAGGATGTTTTTCCCTCGTCATCTTCCCTGCTTCACAGGCACCGCACAAGTGATCTTTCTTGAACTTGACGCCCTCGATGCCTATGACATGCTTCTTCTTCGCAAGGGTGTGGAGGTTCCTCATGCCAGCATGCCCAAGCCTCCGATGCCAAAGCCAGCATTCTGAAGCTTTTGCAAGAAGACATACTGCAAGTTGTGGCCCTGCTGAGAAATCTACCACGTACAGATCATCTTTTTGATACCCTTCAAACACTAGAGACTTGTCAGATTCCATTAGTACTAGGCAACGATATTTTCCAAACATTACGATCATGTTCAAATTGCAAAGCATTGAGACAGACATTAAGTTGAAACCAAGGGATTCAACAAGCATGACTTTATCCATGTGTTGATCCTTTGAGATTGCAACTCTACCTAGACCCAATACCTTACTTTTACCATTGTCAGCAAATGTGATGTGGCTCTTGTCAGATGGACGTAAGGTTGAGTCCATAAGAAGACTTCTTTTGCCAGTCATGTGATTTGTACACCCACTGTCAATAATCCATTCTGAAGACTTTGAAGACGCTGGTGTCGTACCCTACAGTGCAGTTAGGGGGATAGGCTTCACGAAGAGAATTGTGAAGCAAAAACATTTGACGAACCAGTGGGTTATGAAAACTTAGATCCAGATGAGGACTAATAGGGAGAGTAGCATGCGATTCAGGAACGAAGTACATAATGATGCCATTTGGGCATTTTATCTTGCGCCCTACAAGATTTTTAAGGTCCCCAGCAATAGCGTCAGAAGATTTTGGTTTTCTACTGGAGACCTTTCCCTGCAAAAGAGAGTTAAGCCTTCTTAACCACCCACATCTTCAAGGGTGGCTTAGAAGCAATAAGTCTAAGTGCAGCATCTGAGAATTTTGGCTTTGAAGCCTTAGCAAACAGTCTTGCAGGTGGACAATAGTACTCATAAGAATAAGAAGAATAATTTTTGGTCATATGAACATGACGGTTTGATGAACCGCTCTCATATTCATATGCCTGAGTATGGTTTCCCTGCAAAACATTTGTGTTAGTGTGACTCAGGTGAGTCCTCTGTTTGTATGAAGCCTTTGGACCGTATGAAGCCTTTGGTCTGAGGTTTGTCTTCTTCAAGTGAGGTGTCATGAAGACATTCACAGGAAGATTTTCCAGACACTTTTTCGGAACCCAGATCTTCTTCATAGGCGGTCCATTCCTGCAGTTAGTACCAATGTACCTGGCAAACACTTCACCATTCTGATTCTTAAACAGTATATAGTTTGCATCAAAGGATTCATCAATGATAATGGGGTTAGCACAAGTGAAGCCAGATAAATTGGATGGATCTGCTGAAGGTTCCTTTGCAGCAACCCACTTGGTTTTGGGGTACTGCTCAGGTTTCCAGTAAGAGCCATCTGCATTTATTTTCCTTACAAACCCAACACCCTCTTTCCTAGGGTTTCGGTTCAGAATCTGCTTCTTGAGGACATCACATAATGTCTGATGTCCTTTAAGACTTTTGTACATCCCTGTTTCAAGCAATGTCTTCAACCTAGCATTCTCATCAGCAATAGCAGTGGTATCCTCAGCAGAGGGGTTAGTTACCACATCAACAGTTGAAGATATTGCAACAGCAGTAGCAGTGGAACATTCTGCAACAGAAGTAGCATTATCACGCTCAATGCATTTAAGACATGGTGGTTCAAATCCTTCCTGAGCGGAACTGATCTGTTCGGTGCGAAGTGACTCATTTTCCTTTTGAAGATCTTCATGAGCCGCTCTCAATTTCTCAAGTTCTTGCTTCCTTTGAAGATAATCATAGGAAAGCTTTTCATGAGTTGTTGAGAGAGTATCATGACGATCTTCAAGTTCCTGATACTTAACGTGAAGATTTTTTATGTCTTCAATTAAGGATTCAGATCGAGTCATTTCAGCACCCAATAGATCATCGCTTCTGTCTAACAATTTTTGAATATGTTCCATGGCTTTCTGTTGTTCAGTTGCAATTTTAGCAAGTGTTTTGTAACTGGGTTTTGAATCACAATCAGAGTCATCGTCGCTAGATGTTTGATAGTGAGTAGTGCGTTTGTTTACCTTGGCACCGCGTGCCATGAAGCAGTAGGTAGGAGTGGAGTAGTCCTTGTCATTTGCATCGGTGTCGGTGATGAATTCATTGTCTTCAGTGTTGAAGATGGACTTGGCGACCTATGCTGTAGCCAGACTTGCAATGCCAGAATCAAACTCCTCCTCAGATTCCACCTCTGCCTCCTCAGAAGCGGACTCCTCCTCTGAATCCATTTCCTTGCCAACAAACGCACGTGCCTTGCCAGATGAGCTCTTCTTGTGTGATGAAGACTTTGAGGAAGACTTGGAAGAAGACTTTGTGTATTTCTTCTTCTTCTTGTCGTCTGAGTCATACTCCTTGCTCTTCTTCTTCTTTCTGTTCTCATTGTCCCACTGTGGACACTCAGAGATGAAGTGTCCAGTTTTCTTGCACTTGTGGCATGTTTTCTTCTTGTAGTCATGAGCAGATGCTTCATCATTCCTTGAGCTTGATCGTGAAGACTTTCTGAAGCCTTTCTTCTTGGTGAATTTTTGGAACTTCTTCACTAGCATTGCAAGTTCCCTTCCAATGTCTTCAGGATCATCAGAACTGCTGTCAGATTCTTCTTCAGATGAGGAAACAGCTTTTGCCTTCAAGGCACGAGTTCACCCATAGTTTGGACCGTAGATATCTCTTTTCTCAGAAAGCTGAAACTCATGTGTGTTGAGCCTCTCAAGTATGTCAGATGGATCGAGTGTCTTGAAATCAGTGCAATTCTCACAAACACATTAGTCCCTCAACTAGGTTTGTCGTCAATACTCCAAAACCAACTAGGGGTGGCACTAGATGCACTTACAAAGATATAGAAAACCAAATTATTCATTGCTCCTTCAAGCTTCGCTGCAGATGAATGTCCTTTGACATGCCATAGAGTTTTCCTGATGATATGGTAAATGGTGTGAGGCAAATACTCTAGGTCTTCGACAAAGAATTCCGTTGGGTATTCAGCGTCGCGTGGCAGAGGCTTCATCATGCTCAACATTTGGCTCATGTTAGGCTCTGGCTTCTGGAAAGTGCTCTCCAAAGCATTCTGGTGTTGCTGACAACCCGGTTCATAATATTCGCTAGGAGTGGGCAGGGCTGTAAGCTCAGTGATGTCTTGGGCTTTAGCTTCATGATGGACATCGCCTGTCATCCACTCAAGGATCCAAGTCTTTGAATCCCTGTTGTATCCACGAATGTGGAGGGTAGCATAAAATTGAAGCAGAAGTTCTTCATTCCAGTGTTCCTTGGCAGTCACAAAGTTGAGCAGACCCGCATCACGGAAGCAGCAAGAGCTTCTTCAAGGCAAGGCAATCCAGCAATGGCTTCGCAGTCTAGACGCATATGAGGGAAAATGCGCCCCTGATTGTATAAGATGCAAGAATAGTAGCTACGTTGCTGATAACTCCAGAATGTATCCGAGGAGATTCTTGGCCTTATGTAGGGGTTCTTGTCACTATCAAAGAATGTGTTGTGTGCCTTGAATCCATTCAGATTAAACAATCCTGGTGACATTGCACTACCTGGAAACCATGGTAGCCTTGGCTTTGGCTTCTGGACCTGAGGCCCGTGCTCCACATGATAGTCAAATTGAGGTCCGGGAGCAGGCGGAGGAACCAGAATTGGCCAGCGGACGGTAACAAGCTGACCACGATCATATGCTTGCTCGATGGTGTGTGGCCTGGGAGGTGGTACAGGAGCAGAGGCATTGGCTTCAAGCTGCAGATTTGCATCAGGTGCAACATTAGCTTCAGGTGCAGTGACATCTGGCACCACATTAGCTTCAGGCGCCACATTAGCTTCAGCCATGACAACGTCATTGGCTTCAGTGTTGGTGGTTGCCTCAGTATTGGTAACCTCCACTTCAGGAGCTGGAGGGTCAGACACGTTCTCCTCGAGAACAACTTCAGGATTGGACGGGGGTGTAGCAACTCTTTCTTCATCTCTTGGTTCTTCTTCTTGGTCATCGACTGATGCAGCCGGAATATCTTCAGCCATTTTGGCTTCAGATTCAGGGATGTTCGCAGTAGGAGAGACTTCAGGAAAGACTTCGCGTGAAACAGATTGGCGCTCTTCTCCTTCTGGAACACTTGACAATCTACGAAACGCTGGCGATGCCTGTGGAGATGGAGTTGGTTGGGCCTCAAGGTCTTCATTGTCAATCACTGGAGTGGTGACCTGGGTTGGGGGAGTAACTGGTGTTTCTTCATCATGAGGGGATTCTTGAGGGTGATCAGCCCATGAGTCATCCTGAGCAATTGGCGTCAATGGACGACCAATGCTGACGAGTTCGATGTTCTTGAGAACAGGCGATGATACAAAATTGTGCTCGATCTGAGGAAGGATTTCATCATCTTCAACATTGTCGTGATGACCAATGTCTTCAGCTGCGGTGGGGTCAACAGCTAGAATGTCTTCAGATTCAGGAGCCTATGTGGAAGCAGGCTCATGAACTACCAAACGACGGTCTTGGTGTGTAGAGGGAGGATGAGCAACATAAATTGGCTCGACAACAAGGGTCTCTGTGGGAGCAGCCCGGTCTCTTTTCTTTGTCTTTTGCTTCTTGATCGGTGGAGCATCATCAGTGGGGGCTTTGGACTTGCGCTTTCTGGCTTCGGCTTCAGCTGCCCTAGTTTTCTGGAACTCTGAAGCCACTGTGGAGACCTTAGGCTTCGAGCCTGTCATACTGGCCGGGAAGACAATGCGAGGTTCTTCCTGCCTTGAAGCTTCTGGTTGGGCCACAGTTGGCTTCTTCTTCTTCTTGGCAGCCATTCTGGGGTCGATGCCTGGTCGCCCAAAGCCTTGCGCTTTTCAGCTTCATTGCAGCCTTGAACACATTTTACAGTAAGATTCTTCATGCGCTCACGAGAACCTTTTGCTTCTTCTCATTTCTTGTGGAACGCCTCCTTGAACTCATGCATCATGACCTTGAAGTTTTGAATGTCTTCAACATTGAGTTTGGCCATGTGCTTCTTGAACTAAGCCTTTTCATAATCAATCTTGTGCTTCCGCTCAACAATCTTCTATGCAAGAGCCAGCTCAGGAGCAATGGCTCTATGGAAGGAGACGCTGAGGCCAATTGGGAGCTGAAGATCATCAAAACTGAGATCTAGGCTGTCAAACCACTCATCAATAAACTTGTACAGAATCTCCACAACAAAGAGGGGAAGATCATTGAAGATTTCTGCCTCTTGCTTGCTCTTTATCAATTGCTCAAGAGCATCATCACCAAGATTATCATCGCTAGACAAATCAATGGCGTCATTCTCGTTTCTCAAAACAGCAGCAGGGGTTAATGCTTGACCAGTTGGTTGCATGGGCTTTTTCAACTTGTCAGACTTGGAGATGCGAGAGAGATCTTCAGACTGCACACTGGCTTCAGGAGGTGCAGTGGCCAGAGGCTTCGCCTATGAGACCTTTCGTGCAGAGGAGGGCTTTGAAGCCTTTGGTTTCTTTTGCTTCACAAGCTTTGGTGGTGCAGGCACTTCGTCAGAATCAGCGTCATCTGCAGAGTGATCCACGGCTGCCCCTTGAACCTGAATGTGAGTGATGAGTCCTTCTAAGTTGTAGAAGGGCCCAACAAGATTGGGTTCAACATCACGTGTGCCGTCGGCACAAGGAGCAGAGGGACCGGGGTTGAAGTCCAACCCTAGTGACTTCTTGTTCTCTTGGCAGAAGTTTTGGCAAACTAGAAGTTGCGCTTAAAGAGATTATCTTCACGACACCATGACATAGAGGATGGTTCGGCATTAGCAGGCTGAGGTCCACGAATCATGCAGGGGTAGAAGCCTTGAGCAATAGCTTCGGACTTCGACTTGGGCTGAAGACCTTTGTATATAATATCTCCCAGGGGCCCTTGATGGCATTCTTTTCAGCATATTCATCGGTGACAAATCTGTACTTGAACCATTCCTCTGCCCAATGTCTTTGAATCCATTGGATTCGGTTCTTGCGTTCTCCATAGGTCTCTTCTGGATCTGACTTGTATAACTCATAGAGATTCGGTGACAGGTCCTTAGTAGTGTTTTCTCGGCGCTGTCTACCGCCCTTCCTGACTGATTTTTCTGTTGCCATGAAGTTTAGACTGAAAGCCTTCAACACTGTCAAAGTCTTCCGTCTGCTGGTTAGACAAGAACTGGCTTCAGGAGAATTTATGTGATGCTGTAAGAACTCTGCAAATGAATGCAGACTATGAGAACCAAGGGATTCTCCCACAGACATGTACCTGTGACAGCATTAGAGATGCGAGGGAAGGGGAAGAGGTCATATGCATTCTTAGAAGATTTTGAAAATAAATAAGTTTAGAAGACATTGACCTCATAGTGCGAAGACATTCACTCATATGTAGAGAGTTGGTTCCAGATTTGTACGAATCCACGAATAAGTACAAGTGAGGAATCTAACTACTTTGTGAAGCATAAGTGAACATACTAGGCATGCTATGAGATGCAGAAAAGGATAGATCCAACTTTGTAGCAATAGAAATCACTTGTGGTTGAAAAGGATGAATCTATCGGATCAAAAAGACTGTAAAAGAGTTTTTATTTACCACTCGAGGAACTTCTAGACAAAGTAGGAGATGAGGCCAACCAGTTCGATCTTCCGTGCCCTAACTTAGCGACGGAGGACACCTATGGCGACGGTGGAGAAGACGATGTCCGCGGCCGGCGTGATGACGGCGTCGGTGAGGTCGCGGCAGCTAAGAGCTTCGTCGCCGGCATCGTCGAGGGCTAGCGGTGGAACTAGGGTTTGTGCGAGGAAGAGAAGTGGAAGAAGAGATAATGACTAGGGTGTGGTGAGTATTTATAAGGACAGGGATGGCGCAACGTTATTACGCAGGTGCCCCTGGCGGTTCACATCTGGAAGACACGTGGCGATCATGCAACACATCGGAGGTTGTTCCACGTTCCCACGTACGCCTGGATTGTCGGGTGGTCATTCCTGCTTCTCCGGGTTTCAGGCAAAAAGGATTGAGCATTTAAAACAGATTTAATGATTGTCTCTGTATCTTCTGCTGACAAGGACACACCGAATACATTCGACAGTTTCAATAGAATGCATATGATTTGGATAGATAGATTAGAGATGGGAGCATAGAAAGGTTAGGGTCCGATCGCATTCACTTAGTTCAAAAGATTCAACAAGAAGACATAGCTATAAGTGAATGCCGTAGAGGACAGAACACAATCATATGAGTATATCCGAATAAGACCAAATTAATATAGTGAAGATAAACATGAAACCGTGTTAATATTGAAAACAAACCAAATGGGAAGACTTTGCAAGTGTAACGACAATAGAAAATACTCCAAACCAAAGTTTGGTGGTGGCGTTACCCACCATATAGGAAGTATTAGACCCAGACACGGTGCACAATTATTGTGGCGCTCCGAAGTCAAATTCCGTGTTAATGTATTCACACTTAGAGTGTAAGTCTTCATTAGTTGAAGATATACGTTACTTCGTGTGTTGCACATCTAAGACATCAACATGCATAAGTGTTAGGATGTGTGCATGATCATAGGACATTTGAGGATTCCAAGATATTTAGCTCACACCGCAACTTGCAAAACCTTTTCTCATCCAAGGGCTTTGTGAAGATATCTGCCAGTTGCTCTTCAGTGTTGACGTGAATGATATCAATGTCTTCCTTCATGACATGATCTTTGAGAAAGTGATGACGGATCTGAATGTGCTTTGTCTTCGAGTGCTGAACTGGGTTGTTGGCGATCTTGATGGCGCTTTCATTGTCGCAGTAGAGTGGCACTTGCTTCAGATGAATGCCATAGTATTTGAGTGTTTGCTTCATCCATAGAAGCTGAGCGCAGCAAGATCCAGCAGCAATGTATTCAGATTCAGCAGTGGAGAGAGATACACAGTTCTGCTTCTTTGAAGACCAACACACAAGTGATCGTCCCAGAAAGTGACAAGTGCCTAATGTAGACTTGCGATCCACCTTGTCACCAGCATAATCAGCATTCGACAATCCAACTAGATCAAACTCTGAGCCCTTTAGATACCATAATCCTAGTGTTGGGGTGTAAGCCAAATATCGAAGAATTCGCTTCACAGCTAAGTGATGCGATTCCTTTGGTGCCGCTTGGAATCGGGCACACATGCAAACACTAAGCATGATATCTGGCCTAAATGCACATGAATGAAGCAAAGAACCAATCATGGAGCGGTATACCATTTGATCGAACTCTTTACCATTGGCATCAGAATCCAGATGACTCTTGGTAGGCATTGGCGTCGTATAACCCTTGCAGTCTTGCATTCCAAACTTCTTTAGGCAATCTTTGAGGTATTTCTCTTGAGATATGAAGATGTCGTTGCGTTGCTGCCGTATTTGAAGACCAAGGAAGAACTTCAGCTCACCCATCATGGACATCTGATATTGCTCTTGCATCATGTACCCAAACTCATCACTGTATTTCTGGTTAGTGCAGCCGAAGATAATGTCATCCACATATATTTGACACAGAAATAGTTCACCATCATATATCTTCGTGAAGAGTGTGGGATCCAAGGAACCAGGTATGAAGCCTTTATTCTTCAGGAAGTCTTTGAGTGTGTCGTACCAAGCACGAGGGGCTTGTTTGAGGCCATACAATGCCTTGTTGAGCTTGTAAACCATGTCAGGATGTTTTGGATCTTCAAAGCCGGGCGGTTGTGCAACATACACTTCTTCAATCTTGCCATTGAGAAAGGCGCTCTTCACATCCATTTCATACAGAAGGATGTTATGATGATTCGCATAGGCTAGCAGTATGCGTATATGAAAGGATCGAGAAGAGGTGTCTAGAGGGGGGGTGATTAGACACTAAGTGCCAAAAGTTGCGGTTTTTAATATTCTTAAGTTTAAGTGGAGTTTAAGCACAAGTTTAACAAACACAAAACATATCAAGAAAGCATGCAATGAGTATATGAGCAGCGGAAAGTAAAACATGCAACTTGCAAGAATGTAAAGAGAAGGGTTTGGAATATTCAAACGCAATTGGAGACACAGATGTTTTTGTCGTGGTTCCGATAGGTGGTGCTATCGTACATCCACGTTGATGGAGACTTCAACCCATGGAGGGTAACGGTTGCGCGAGTCCATGGAGGGCTCCACCCACGAAGGGTCCACGAAGAAGCAACCTTGTCTATTCCATCACGGCCGTCGCTCACGAAGGACTTGCCTCACTAGCGGTAGATCTTCATGAAGTAGGCGATCTCCTTGCCCTTACAAACTCCTTGGTTCAACTCCACAATCTTGTTGGAGGCTCCCAAGTGACACCTAGCCAATCTAGGAGACACCACTCTCCAAGAAGTAACAAATGGTGTGTTGATGATGAACTCCTTTCTCTTGTGCTTCAAATGATAGTCTCCCCAACACTCAACTCTCTCTCTCAAAGGATTGGATTTGGTAGAAATAAGATTTGAGTCGAAAGCAACTTGGGAAGGCTAGAGATCAAGATTTATGTGGTTGGAATGGAATATCTTGACCTCAACACAAGTGTAGGTGGTTCTCTCTCAGAAAATGTGTATTGGAAGTGTAGGAATGTTCTGATGGCTTTCTCCACGAATGAAGAGTGGGTGGAGGGGCATATATAGCGTCCACACAAAATCTAACCGTTACACACTTGCCAAACTCGGTGGGACCGAATGGTTAAACTCGGTCGGACTGATTCAACAAACCTAGTGACCGTTAGGATTTTCGGTGGGACTGAGATGCAACTCGGTAGGACCGATATGGTTAGAGTTAGGGCATAACGTAATCTCAGTGTGACCGATTACACAAACTCGGTGGGACCAATTTTGGTAATAAGCTAACCAGAGAGTTGTTCAGGTAAACTCGGTGGGACCGATTCACTCATCTCGGTGAGACCGAAATGTTACAAAAGGGAAATAGAGAGTTTACGTTGCAATCTCGGTGGGACCGATCGCTCATCTTGGTAAGACCAAAACATTACAAAGGGAAACAGAGAGATTACAATCCCATCTTGGTGAGACCGAGATCCCTATCGGTGAGACCGATTTGCCTAGGGTTTGTGGCAGTGGCTATGACATTTGAAACTTGGTGGCGTCGGATAGAAAGAATCGGTGGTGCCGAGTTTGACTTTTGGTTTAGGTCATATGTGGATGTGGGAAGGTATTTGAGGGTTTTGGAGCATATCACTAAGCACTTTGAGCAAGCAAGCCATTAAGCAACACCTCATCCCCTCTTGATAGTATTGGCTTTTCCTATAGACTCAATGTGATCTTGGATCACTAAAATAGAAAATGTAGAGTCTTGATCTTGAAGCTTGAGCCAATCCTTTGTCCTTAGCATCTTGAAGGGGTTCCACATCCTCTAGTCCATGCCACTCCATTGTTGAACTTATCTGAAACATACTAGGTAAAAGTGTTAGTCCAACAAGAGATATGTTGACATTAATTACCAAAACCACCCAGGGAGCACTTGTGCTTTCAGTATAGCTTCAAGCCTAGCCACATGAGCAAATGTTTCATCGAAGTCAATTCCTTCAATTTGAGTGTATCCTTGAGCAACGAGACGAGCCTTGTTTCTGACAACTTGACCATGCTCATCTTGCTTGTTGTGATATATCCATTTAGTGCCTATGATATTGTGTTTACGAGGATCAGGACGCTTGACTAGTTCCCATACATTATTCAGCTTGAACTGTTGAAGCTCTTCTTGCATAGCTTGAATCCATTTAGGTTCCATGAAGGCTTCATCAACTTTCTTGGGTTCAGATATTGAGACGAATGCAAAGTGCCCACAGAAATTTGCTAGTTGTGTTGCCCTTGAACGAGTGAGTGGACCAGGTGCATTGATGCTATCAATTATCTTCTCAATCTGTACTTCATTTGCAACACGAGGATGAACTAGACGAAGATTTTGCTCTTGCTGATCATTTTCATCGTTTGAAGGATTGTCTTCAGGCTGAGCATTGTCTTCAGGTTGATTAGGTGCAGAGATGATAAGTTCCTCTTCAGGCTGTACTTCAGACGGTATGATTTCTCCAGTTCCCATAAGCTTGATGGATTCACTGGGTGGAATTTCATCTAGCACATTTGGCAGGTGCTCTCTTTGCAAGCCGTTAGTCTCATCGAACCGCACATCCACAGTTTCAACCACTTTATAGTGAAAGAGGTTGAAGACTTTGTAGGAGTGCGAATCCTTTCCGTAACCAATCATAAAACCTTCATGTGCTTTCGGTGCAAATTTTGAAGTGTGATGTGGATCCTTGATCCAGCACCTAGCACCAAATACTCTGAAGTAACTGAAATTTGGCTTCTTACTAGTGAGGGGTTCATAGGATGTTTTCTTCAGAAGCTTGTGAAGATGAACACGGTTGATGACATGGCATGCAGTATCAATAGCTTCAAGCCAGAACTTTCTTGGTGTCTTGTATTCATCGAGCATCGTTCGAGCCATATCAATGAGTGTTCTGTTCTTGCGTTCCATGATGCCATTCTGCTGCGGCGTGTACGGAGCTGAGAACTCATGAGTGATGCCCAATGTATCGAGATAAGTGTCGAGGCCGATATTCTTATATTCAGTGCCATTGTCGCTTCTGATGTGCTTGATCTTGATGCCATAGTTGTTCATGGCTTGATTGGCAAAGTGTCTGAAGACATCCTGCACTTCAGTCGTAGAGGATTATATGCACCCATGTATATCTTGAATAATCATCAACAATGACGAAGCCATAGAGACAAGCAGTAGTAGTAAGAGTAGAGTAGTGAGTAGGGCCGAAGAGGTCCATGTGTAGCAGTTCGAAGGGTTGAGTCGTTGTCATGATTGTCTTCGAGGGATGCTTGGCCCTCGTCATCTTTCCAGCTTCGCAGGCACCGTATAAGTGATCCTTCTTGAACTTGACGCCCTCGATGCCTATGACGTGCTTCTTCTTTGCAAGAGTATGCAAGTTCCTCATGCCAGCATGCCCTAGCCTCCGATGCCAGAGCCAGCACTCTGAAGCTTTTGCAAGAAGACATACGGCAAGCTATGGTCCTGCTGAGAAATCTACCATGTATAAATCATCTTTCTGATACCCTTCAAAGACTAGAGACTTGTCAGATTCCATTAGAACAAGGCAACGATATTTTCCAAATATCACAATCATGTTCACATTGCAAAGCATTGAGACAGACATTAAGTTGAAACCAAGGGATTCAACAAGCATCACTTTATCCATGTGCTAATCCTTTGAGATTGCAACTCTACCTAGACCCAATACCTTGCTTTTACCAGTATCAGCAAATGTGATGTGACTTTTGTCAGATGGACGTAAGGTTGAGTCCGTGAGAAGACTTCATTCGCCAGTCATGTGATTAGTACATCCACTATCAATAATCCATTCTAAAGCAGATGGTGTCATACCCTATACTGCAGTTAGGGGGATAGGCTTCACGAAGAGTATTGTGAAGCATAAACATTTGACGAGTAAGTGGATTATGAAAGCTTAGATCGAGGTTAGGACTGATAGGACAAATAGCAAGCGACTCAGGAACAAAATACATAATAAGACCATTTGGGCATTTGATCTTGCGCCCTACAAGATATTTTAGGTCCCCAGCAATAGCTTCAGACGCATTTGATTTTCGGCTGGAGACCTTTCCCTGCAAAAGAGAGTTAAGCTTTCTTAGCCACCCACATCTTCAAGGGTGGCTTCGAAGCAATGAGTCTAAGTGCAGCATCTGAGAACTTTGGCTTTGGAGCCCTAGCAAATAGTCTTGCAGGTGGAGAATAGTACTCATAAGAATAAGCAGAGTAGTTCTGGGTCTTATGAACATGGAGGTTTGATGAAACACGCTCATATTCATAAGCCTGAGTATAGTTTCCCTGCAAAACATTTGTGTTAGTGCGACTCAGGTGAGTCCTCTGTCTGTATGAAGCCTTTGGACCATATGAAGCATGTGGTCTGGGGTTTGTCTTCTTCCCTTGTGATGTCATGACGACATTCACAGGAAGATTCTCCAGACACTTTTTGGGCACCCAAACTTTCTTCATAAGTGGCCCATTCATGCAGTTAGTACCAATATACCTGGCAAACACTTCACCATTCTGATTCTTAAACAATTTATAGTTTGCATCAAAGGATTCATCAATAATAATAGGATTAGCACAAGTGAAGCCAGATAGGGTAGATGGATCCACTGAAGGTTCCTTTGCAGCAACCCATGTGGTTTTGGGGTACTGGTCAGGCTTCCAGTAAGAGCCATCAGCATTCATTTTCCTTTTGAACCCAACACCATCTTTCCTAGGGTTTCGGTTCAGAATCTGCCTTTTGAGGACATCACATAGTGTCTGATGCCCTTTGAGACTTTTGTACATCCCTGTTTCAAGAAATGTCTTCAACCTAACATTTTCATCAGCAATAGCAGTGGCATCCTCAGCAGAGGGGTTAGTTACATCAACAGTTGAAGATATTGCAACAGTAGCAGCAATAGAACATCTAGCAACAGAAGTAGCGTTATCACTCTCAAGGCATTTAAGACATGGTGGTTCAAATCCTTCCTGAGCGGGACTAATCTGTTTGGCGCGAAGTGACTCGTTTTCCTTTTGAAGATCTTCATGAGCCGCTCTCAATTTCTCAAGTTCTTGCTTCCTTTGAAGATAATCATAGGAAAGCTTTTCATGAGTTGTTGAGAGTGTTTCATGACGACTTTCAAGTTCCTCATACTTAACATGAAGATTTTTTATGTCTTCAATTAAGGACTGAGATCGAGTCATTTCAGTGTCCAACAGCTCATCGCTTTTGTCTAACAGTTTTTGAATATGTTCCATAGCTTTCTGTTGTTCAGTTGCAATTTTAGCAAGTGTTTTGTAGCTGGGTTTGGAATTACAATCAGAGTCATCTTCACTGGATGTTTGATAGTGAGTATTGCGTGAGTTTACCTTGGCACCGCGTGCCATGAAGCAATAGGTGGGAGCGGAGTTGTCCTTGTCATTAGCATCAGCGTCGGTGACTGCTACGTCTTGAGCTTGCGTTGGTTTTCCCCGAAGAGGAAGGGATGATGCAACAGAGTAGCATAAGTATTTCCCTCAGTTTTTGAGAACCAAGGTATCAATCCAGTAGGAGGCCATGCTCAAGTCCCTCGTACCTGCACAAAACGATAGCTACTCGCAACCAACGCGATTAGGGGTTGTCAATCCCTTCACGGTCACTTACGAGAGTGAGATCTGATAGATATAATATTTTTGGTATTTTTGGTATAGAGATGCAAAGTAAAAAGTAAAAGCAAAGTAAAAAAGCAAAGCAAGATTAAAGTGATGGAGATTGATATGATGAGAATAGACCCGGGGGCCATAGGTTTCACTAGTGGCTTCTCTCAAGAGCATAAGTATTCTACGGTGGGTGAACAAATTACTGTTGAGCAATTGACAGAATTGAGCATAGTTATGAGAATATCTAGGCATGATCACGTATATAGGCATCACGTCCGTGACAAGTAGACCGAAACGATTCTGCATCTACTACTACTACTCCACTCATCGACTGCTATCCAACATGCATCTAGAGTATTAAGTTAAAAACAGAGTAACGCCTTAAGCAAGATGATATGATGTAGAGAGATAAATTCATGCAATATGAAATAAACCCCATCTTGTTATCCTCGATGGCAATGATACAATACGTGCCTTGCTGCCCCTTCTGTCACTGGGAAAGGACACCGCAAGATCGAACCCAAAGCTAAGCACTTCTCCCATGGCAAGAACTACCAATCTAGTTGGCCAAATCAAACAGATAATTCGAAGAGACTTGCAAAGATAACCAATCATACATAAAAGAATCCAGAGAAGATTCAAATATTTTTCATAGATAGACTAGATCATAAACCCACAATTCATCGGTGTGTCAACAAACACACCGCAAAAAGAAGATTACATTGAATAGATCTCCACAAGAGAGGGGGAGAACTTTGTATTGAGATCCAAAAAGAGAGAAGAAGCCATCTAGCTACTAACTATGGACCCGAAGGTCTGAGGTAAACTAATCACACTTCATCGGAGAGGCTATGATGATGTAGAAGCCCTCTGTGATGATGGCTGTCGGTGTCAAAACCGGCAGATCTCGGGTAGGGGGTCCCGAACTGTGCGTCTAGGCCGGATGGTAACAGGAGGCAGGGAACATGATGTTTTACCCAGGTTCGGGCCCTCTTGATGGAGGTGAAACCCTACATCCTACTTAATTAATATTGATGATATGGGTAGTACAAGAGTAGATCTACCACGAGATCAAGGAGGCTATACCCTAGAAGCTAGCCTATGGTATGATTGTTGTGTATGGAGTTGATTGCCTACGGACTACAACCCTTCGGTTTATATAGACACCGGATAGGGTTAGGGTTACACAGAGTCGGTTACAATGGTAGGAGATCTTGAATATCCGCATCGCCAAGCTTGCCTTCCACGCCAAGGAAAGTCCCATCCGGACACGGGACGAATTCTTCAATCTTGTATCTTCATAGTCCAGGAGTCCGGCTACCCGAACACCCCCTAATCCAGGACTCCCTCAGTAGCCCCCGAACCAGGCTTCAATGATGACGAGTCCGGCGTGCAAATTGTTCGGCATTGCAAGGCGGGTTCTTCTCCAAATCTTGTGTACCTGTAGGAATAATGTCCGATTTTTGTAATGTAGTCCTCCTCGGCTTCCATGCCCAATAATGGCCGTCTTCCACGTGTTCAAACAGATGCGAAAAGCCGGGGCATTTTTACATCCATACCCCGAGCCGCCTATTCAACGGGATGGGGATTTAGGTCCAAACCACATCTTCTCCTTTCCGCGAGTTATCATCAGAGCGCTTCCAGCAAAGGTCCATTCCATCATGACCAGCCGTCGCAGCTCCTCCCCTCGCTCCTCCGGTCCCAAACCCGAGGACTGGGAGAGTTGTGTCATCCCGCATAGCAAGTTAGCGTCACTTCAGGCCAAGGGATTCCTCCCTCAGGCATACATGGTCCCGGTCCGAGCCGGTCTCGCCACCTATAATGGCGGAAAACAAGCGGAGAGCACCCCCAATCCTTCTAAAGGAGAGCGGGTGTGCCTCGTCCCCTATCTAATGAGGGGACTAGGATTTCCAATTCACCCATTTCTCTGCGGGCTTCTGGAGTTCTACGGCCTCCAGCTGCACAATCTCACGCCCGCCTCCGTATTGCACATCGCGGGTTTCGTCGCCCTTTGCGAGCTATTTTTAGGCGTTGAGGCTCATTTCACGCTGTGGAAGAGGTTATTCTGCCTGGTGCCCCGTTCTGAAAAGGGGTCTATATATCAAGTGGGTGGAGCTGAAGTATGGCGCATCGCCGGGACCGGATACCTATCCGGAACCCCAAAGAAGGCGTCCGAGGACTGGCCTTCGGAATGGTTTTACATAGATGATGTCCCGCTACCGGACCCTATCCGGGTCGGTCTCCCTGAGTTCAACAGTGCTCCATTGAAGAAACGCTTAAGCTGGCGTCCGCGGAGCTCTCAGAGAGAAAGTGACAGAGACGTCCTTTACCTGATGGGCCGGATAAGACTGTTGGCTCATTCCGGACTAACCATGATTGGAGTCATGGCCGCATGCATTATGCGGGGGGTGCAACCGCTTCAATATAGAGGCCACCCCATGTGGGATTTCAACGGGGAGGATGACGCCACACACAACGATCGTAAGGGGCCGGACTCAGCCGCCGCCTTAGTAAAGATCTTATCCTCTTTGTATAAGGGAGAAAAGGAGGAATTCCTCCGCGTCAATCCGCAAGCCGGATTTACGATGTACAATCCTCCAAGTTGGTTAAGTGAATAATTGCGCTTGCCCGTTTGTTCTATACTCCCACGGTTAGATATGTAGTCTAACGACTTCAGTGCAGGAACTGCAACAGGAGGTAAAGGATATAATCAGCCGCCCCCCACAGCCCGAGGACCCAGAACGGTCCCTCGATCCGGACTCCGAAGAGGATCCGGACATATCGGTGGAGCTTATCGACGGGGTGTTCCATCAGCTAAGCAAGGACAATACCTTGGTAGCCATCACGGTTGATTACCTAGGGTTAATCCCGGCCTCCCAGGTAACAGAAGCCGGAGTCTCATTCCCTTGAGAGAGATTGTACCCTCGTGTATTCTGGCGTTTCTGACGACAACCGTGTTTTGCAGGGGAGTTTTCCGAGGCAGGAGGCCGAACCTGCGGCGGCTAGCCAACAAGGGGCCGCAGGGCCCCGTGGGGCAAAAAGGAATGAAGTCCGGACTGAGATGCCGACACAAAGGTATAGAGCACCCTATGTTTCCCTGGTGTTATTCTGTCAGGGCATATTAACATTCATGCTATCTTCAGAATGAAGAGACCTCGCCGGACTATATCCGGAGAGGTTGCCAATCGCGCCTCCACCAGCCAGGCTCCAACGTCTGGCCAGGAAGTGGAGGCGAGTGCAAGGCGCATACTGGACGCTCCTCCGATAGAGGATGAGGACAGGCTATCTGCCACAAATTCCGAAGTGGAGAGTGCCATGAACCACAGGCGTCGCCGGACAGTTCTTCGCGACGCTTGTTTCTCCCAAGGGGCTTTAGATGCATTTAATTCGGGAGATGCGTACCTCCGTGCCGCTCAAAATGGTTTAGCCAGAGCCACGGAGCAGTATGTAAAAGACATACGGGTAAGAAATTTTTTGTCAAATGTATATATACCAGTAGCCCCCGAGACTTGAAACAGTTAGAGCAACTGATTTAAGGATCTTTTAATATGCAGGTTCTTACAAAGAAGAATACTGTACTGTCCGGGAGCTGGAAAAGTGCAAGGCCCAACTAGAGGCCACACTAGCCGTAGCAGGGGAGCCCAAAGAGACCCCCTCAGGTAAGATACACTTCGAAAGATTAGTATTTTGCGGTGTGGGTGCAAATCTGACAAATCATATTGTAGATGGCGCCGGACTCGATCCGGACAAGCAACAACCCTTACACCAGCTAAAGGCCGGTGAGAGTATGTTGACAAGGGTGAGGCGAGAGAAGAATGATCTTCAGGATGCCAACAACAAGCTAGACGTCAAACTTAAAGATGTTCGTGGCCAGCTATCGGACTCCACGAAGGAGAATCAGCGGCTTCGACGCGGCATTTTTAGTAAGTGCTTGAACGAACTTTGAAAAAAGAGTTCGGCGAGGAAGTCGATTAACAGAGTAATGTCTATAGGTATGCTCACAGGTCGTCCTGAAGAGGAGATGCCCGGTTCTATGGGTGACCTTCTTCCCGAACTCACGCAACTGTACGAGCGAATTCGGCAGGCGATGCGAGGTGTTGCCCAAGCCTTATGGCCTGCCCACTCCGTGCCCGAGGGCCTTGGTGTCACATCCCTAGCTTCTGGCATTGCTCTAGCCTAGCTTCATGTGTGCATCATGTCTATATTTTTGAAATTTGAATTGAGGAATATTGGAAGCCTCAAAACCCTAAATAAAAGAGGGGCAAAAACCCTAGAAATCTCATTCATTGCTCCAAAAGGCTCTTCTTAAATGTTTGATAATTTTTGGTAAGGGTTCTGGTCCCAACCAAAATATTGAACATTTTTAAGGATTTATTTTTGGGACTTTGAATTTAATTCATTAGCTATTTGAATTTGAATTATATTCATATAATTAGAATATAATTTCAAATATCCCTGAATTATTTTATGAGCTTTTGGAAAGGCCCATCTAGCAAAATAAAATATTCAGAGGAGCTTTGGCATTGTTTGAATTATTATTTTAATTCAAAACAGTGGCAAAAGAATTAAATAAAAA
>NC_057800.1:417438298-417546341 GCF_018294505.1 Triticum aestivum
AATCTCGAGACGAGATTCTTGTTTAGTGGGGGTGAGTTGTCACATCCCTAGCTTCTGGCATTGCTCTAGCCTAGCTTCATGTGTGCATCATGTCTATATTTTTGAAATTTGAATTGAGGAATATTGGAAGCCTCAAAACCCTAAATAAAAGAGGGGCAAAAACCCTAGAAATCTCATTCATTGCTCCAAAAGGCTCTTCTTAAATGTTTGATAATTTTTGGTAAGGGTTCTGGTCCCAACCAAAATATTGAACATTTTTAAGGATTTATTTTTGGGACTTTGAATTTAATTCATTAGCTATTTGAATTTGAATTATATTCATATAATTAGAATATAATTTCAAATATCCCTGAATTATTTTATGAGCTTTTGGAAAGGCCCATCTAGCAAAATAAAATATTCAGAGGAGCTTTGGCATTGTTTGAATTATTATTTTAATTCAAAACAGTGGCAAAAGAATTAAATAAAAACAAAACAGAACAGAAAAATATAACACAGAAATTACCTGGACCTTACCTAGCAGCCACCCACAGCCCAACACTGTGCAGCCCACCTGCGCAGGCCCAGCCCACCTCCTCCCCTTGTCTTCTTCCTCCCCTCGCACCGAAGCAGCTCGGTGGCGAGCGCCGACGCTGCCTCGGCCACCTCCTGCTTCCTCTCGTCGCCCTGGACTCCGTCCGCAACGCCACGCAACCCCTGGCCCTTCTCACTCCCTCTGGACCGCTCCCCCTCCCCTGGCTCTCTCTTTCCCTCTCTTCCTGTGATCCCCGAACGCACCTGGGAGCGCCGCTCGCCGTAGCCATGACCGCGGCCACCCCCTCCCCTCTCCGACGTGCTCCCGAGCTCCTGCACCTCGTCGCCAACCCCCTCACCGAGCCACGTGACCGGAAGGGCCCCGAGCAGCCGCCATCGTCATCATCCCCAAGCTTCGGCCCGGCGCCGTTCTCCGTCGAATTCGGCCACTCCGGCGCGCCCCCGAGCCCACTGACCCTCCCTACAGCTCCGCGGTGAGCCTCTGTGCAGACCCCCTCTCTCTCCCCTCATGTTTGCGAGCCCTAGGCCATAGTTCCGTCGAGACCGAGACCTCACCGGCGCCGGACTTGTCGCCGTCGTCGTTTTGGTTCACCTCCGTCCAAACCGAGCACGCAGACGTACTCAGAGCACTCCCAGGAGCCCGTAGCGCCCACCAACCCCTCCTCCCATGCACCATAGCACCGGTCCCGCGAACCCCCGAGCTCCGGCCGCCGCCGGGGTCGATACCGCGCTCAACTCCGGCCACCCCACGCCCTCTCGTGGCTCCCCCTAGATGCGCGGGAGCACGGGCTTCCTCCTGGTGCCCTTAGGGTGCCCAACCGCAACCTGTAGTGCCAACCCGAGCTACTCCGGCGAGGTTCCGCCGTCGCCGTGGTCGCCAGCGTCACTCGCCGATGTGGCCACTTAATTAGGGCGTAAACACCTCGCTAATCACCCACTAGAGCCACTGCCAAGTGGGCCCCCGTGCCTAATTAACTAGTTTAACCTCTCTGTTTAGATTAGTACTAATTTTGTGGGCCCCATAGGTTAGTTTGACCTGGCCCCGTCACACTTTGACCGACCCCACACGTCGGAGTTGACCAGGCTGATGTGTCTGTTGACCGGGCCCACCTGCCAGCGAGCTAAACAGCCCTGGGTCACTGACCAGTGGACCCCACTGGTCAGGTTTGACTTGGAGGCGCCCTGTTGACCTGCTGACGTCAAGGTGATGTCATGCTGACGCATTAAACGATTTTCTGGATTTAAAATAAATCAGAAAATTCCAGAAAATGCCTAAAACTTCAATAAATCATAGAAAATTAACCGTAACTCCAAATTTAATAAATTATATATGAAAAATTATCAGAAAAATTCAAGGAATCCATCTGTACCATTTTCATGCATGTTAGAACAACTTATCACTACTGTTTAGGACAAATGAAGTAAATGGCATTTAAATAACCATATATGGAGTTTGAATTTGAATTTTGTATTCAAACCAACTTCATTTAATCTGTTGCTAGTTGCATTAGCTCAAAACACATTCATTTTGCCATGTCATGATCATGCATCATATTGTGCATTGCATTGATTGTGTTTCCTTCTGTGTTGCCGGTATTTGTCCCCTCTCGATAGACGTGATACCGATGACGTGATCGTTGACACTGATGAAGACTCAATGTTATCTTCAGAAGTGCCAGGCAAGCAAAACCCCCTTGTTCATTCCGATACAATCCTACTCTCTCGCTCCTGCTCTCTTTTACTGCATTAGGACAACATCGATTCATCTGTTACTTGCTACGGTAGCTGAACCCCTTTATCCTTTGCATGACCTGTCATTGCCACAGTAAATAGATGAAACCCACTAGCATGAGTAGGAGTTGTTTGAGCCCTGTTGTGCCTACTCATTCATGCTTGTTTGTCATGCCTGCTACTGCTTAGAGTTGTGTCAGGTCTGATTCATCGGGGATGAGTCAGAGGCGTGTGAACATGTCCTACTGTGTGTGAGCTAAGTGTGTGAACACGATTTGGTAAAGGTAGCGGTGAGAGGCCATGTAGGAGTACATGGTGGGTTGTCTCATTGCAGGCGTCCTCAGGAACTGAGTTCTGTATTTGTGATCCATGAACAGCTACTACCACACATTGGGTTCCGGTAACTCGACCCCTCTCGACTTATTAATCAACATGATCTCTGTCCAGGAGTTGCAACTAGTTTCTGGTGTTTGTAGGTAGTGTTAGTAGTCTACCAAGTGGCACCCGGTACATGTGGGCTTGGGACAGACTAGGCACAGTGGCCCGGTGTACCAAGTGGCACCCGGTTGGTGGGCTTGGGAACCCTGCACACATCGTTTGGGGCCGTAAGCGACACCCCGGCTGGATCTCCTTGCGGATGGAACCCGAATAGGCGATAAACCTGGACTAGAGACTTGTTCGGTTATTCAGGTCGTGGCCGACTCCCTCGCCCGGCTTCCGCTTGAAGGTTGCCGAGGTACATGACGTGTACAGGGCGGTAAGTGGCGAGAGCGTGTGTGAAGAAGTACACCCCTGCAGGGTTAACATTATCTATTCGAATAGCCGGATTCCTCGGATATGGAAACTTGGACCCCTTGTACAGTTCATAGACAAGTGAAAGTGGATACTCTAAAATACGCAAGATAAGCGTGAGTGCTATGGATGGCGTTCCCGCAGGGAGACGGGAGCGGATCCATAGTGGTGTATTGATATGGTGAATATGTGGACTCGTGTGCGCCACCTCAAAAGAGTTGCTTGCAGTCGTAGTTAGGATAGCCACCGAGTCAAAGCTGGCTTGCTGCAGTCAAACCCTACCATCCCCTTTGTTGATAATGATGCATATGTAGATAGTTCTGATGTAAGTCTTGCTGGGTACATTTGTACTCACGTTTGCCTATTTTATGTTTTGCAGAGAGACTCCAGTCTCACTAGTAGTTCCGTATGGACTTCGACGTTTAGCTTGATACCTCAGCTACGATCTTGTGCCCTCGGCAGGATCTGATCGATAGTCAGGCTTCTCGGCCTTTTTCATTTATAGATGTCTGTACTCAGACATGATAGCTTCCGCTTGTGCTTTGACTTGTATGCTCTGATTGTTGGGTCATGAGACCCATGTTTGTAATGTCTCGCTCCTCGGAGCCTAATGAATAAATACTTGAGTCGTAGAGTCATTTTGTGATGCCATGTTGTATTGCACATATTGAGCATATTGTGTGTATGTTATTGAAATGCTTGGTATGTGTGGGATCTGACCATCTAGTTGTTTATCTTTAGTAGCCTCTCTTACCGGGAAATGTCTCCTAGTGTTTCCACTGAGCCATGGTAGCTTGCTACTGCTCCGGAACACTTAGGCTGGCCGGCATGTGTCCTTCTTCGTTCCTGTGTCTGTCCCTTCGGGGAAATGTCACGCTTTGAGTACCGGAGTCCTGTTAGCCCGCTACAGCCCGGTTTACCGGAGTCCTGATAGCCCAGTGCTACAGCCCGAACCCACTTGCTGATGACCGACACGTTCGAAGCTGGGTCATGGATGCCTGTCCCTGTAAGTCTGTGCCACTTTGGGTTTACGACTAGTCATGTCAGCCCGGGCTCCTTATCATATGGATGCTAGCGACACTTTCATATACGTGAGACAAAAGGCGCAAACGGTCCCGGGCAAAGGTAAGGCGACACCCGTGGGGATACCGTGCGTGAGGCCGCAAAGTAATATGAGGTGTTACCGGCTAGATCGATGTGACATCGAGTCGGGGTCCTGACAGCGTTGGTATCAGAGTTTGACTGCCTGTAGGATTACCAAGCCAAACTGGTCGAAGTTGAGTCTAGAAATTCTTTAGTTATATAAGGGAATTGATTGTGGGATGGAACGTAAGGCTCTTTTTACTCCTTATACCTCATGGCCTTCTGATCTGAGTCATCATCTTCTCTTCTACGGGGATTAAGAACTAGGCTATCTCTTCTTTCTATTAGGATCACGTGTTACTAATCAGTAGACTTATAAGATTGTTGGAATTAAGTCTCAGTTCAGTTCCTACTACTTCCGTATGCTAATTGTTGATCTCGAAACCTTGATATTGTGCTTCTGAGTGGTTATGCCACCATTTTTGTGAATGTCTCAAATTTTTTCTGAGCATTTACAGCCGTTATGCTGTCCGAGTCATTCCAGGTTTCTAAATAGTCTGATGCATTTGCAAAATCCTTTCCCTCTGGTTTTGATGTTCTTTATGCCAGCTCAATCACACTAATTGTTGAGTTGAGGTATTCTATTGCCTTGACATTATGTTGGAGTTACTATTATGACCCTAGGTGTCTCAGGGGATCATCTAGTGGTCTAGCCATGATTTATGTTCCAGTGTGATGACTCTGGCCGTCATTATCGAAAGCATCCCGTGATGCCATTTAGTAGTAGGTATTCTATCCCTGGGTTTTGAACCCGAGATTCACCCTACCTGCGTCATGTTGATAGTTTTGCTCGTTCCTTTAGGTTATTAGTAACCTTTGCATTAGTCCTCGATGTTCGTGGTATTCCTTTCTCCCAAATACTATGAACCGCTTATGGCAGATGTTCCTCGCTGATCGAAAGATCACAATCAGAGTGCTCTCAATGGGTTCTCGATTCTACATTGCGACTCTGCCAGTTCTACCTTTTTGCATGGGTTATCCGAAAGAAATATGTTGAACTTGGTTCGACATACTAATCTATGCATCCACAACTCAGAAAGTTATATGTTCCTTTGAGTTGTTCTCTTTAGTTGCATTCTGACCCTCGTCTATCAATTGATAGTCAAGAGTATGCATGCGTTCGTTCATCGATGCCTGTACTCTTGTGGTCCGTCAAGCCATTCTATCGCGGAATGACTAGGAGAAACAAACTCCAGTACCTCTTCCATATCTAGGATGGGGTCAAAGTAATTGTGCTCCGCAGATCAAAATGCCAGCCCAGTTTTTGATTCTGTTCTACCCTGAAGTATTACCGTCTTTATGTCAGGATTTTCATGAGAATTGCACCGGCTCTTGTGAATTCTTGATGTAGTGATACTTCTCGCCATTATTATTCATCCCTCGGTTCCGTGTTGTCGCAACCGGAATGCCGACAAGTGGATCGTGATGTGTGAATTCAATACTCCTAGCAACCTTGTTGCTTGGTAGTTAATGGGCAATAATTTCATTCTTAGCGTGCTGGTTTTGAATCATCATTCTAAGGTTGATCATGCTACCTAGTCCTTGTTCTCAGTGCCCTCCTCGATCGATGAGTTAGGATTATTTCAAATTCTTGCTCTATTGATCATATCGTCTTGCCCTGAAAAGCAAGATTGTTCTCGAGCTTAGTAACATACCGGTGGCTCGTGATTTTCTGAATATCTTCTCAGAAATATTACCAGGTTGTCACCTGACCGCTATGTTGAGCTCGTGATCAAGTTGGTTTCTTGTGAACCACCTTCTCTCCAAGAATCGGTGTTAGATATCCCTGAGCTAGTTGGTTAAGCTAAACAATAACTTGGAGGGTTGGAAGATAAAAGCTTGCCTGACTTAGTTCGTTCCAAAGGGATATTCTTGTGTAGTGTGTATTGAAGAAAGATGATATCTTCATCGATTGGTCCCTGTGATCAGTTGCTGGACCTATTGTCTTATCAATCCTTTGATTTGAGTGTGGGCTATCGTCAAATCAAGTCAGAACCAACGATGTTCGTAATGTTGTCTTACTCATGGTTGATCCCTCGAGCATACACCATTATATCTTTTGGGGCTGACCAATGCTATCACCGTGTTCACACGATGGTGGAAGTCCAGTGATATGGAAATTCCGATGAGTTGTTGTTGAGCCCATTGACAACATTCTTATCTCCTCCATGATGTTGTTGAACATTAAGTTAGTGTTGGAAACTTTTGAAAGCATTTTCTTCATGCCCCGTTCATGAAGTATATGTTTGGATAAAAGAAGTGACTTCCTTTGATTCACGTGCATTTGATGTAAGTTGCCGACGTGAATTCGAGAAAGCATGTTTTTGCCTCCTTTGGAATCATCCCAAATCAGTCATGCACACGTGCGAAGTATTCTGTAGTCTGGAGACTTGCAACCTTCATTCTATATGTGTCCCTAGCACACTAAGCCACCGATTGACTTGTTCAAGGAAAAGAAGTCTATGCTTGGAATCTAATCCATGGACTTGCGTAAAGACTTCGATATCCTCGATTATGGTTCCCCCACCTGAACTCGGTAGTGTATTATTATAAGACTACTACGTGGCCATGCTTGTCTGGGACAACGTGTTCACATGTTTGTAGCAGAACCAGCTCATGTTTTGGAGCTTGCTATCGTAGTTCATCTCCCGAGAATCCCGCAACGTTATCTCGTCGATTTGTGTTGCAAACTTTCATTTTTCTTCCTAGACTCGATGAGTCTGGAATAACCTGACACCAACCAGATCTGAATCTCAGGCAGATATGATGGTTGGAACATTTCCCAAGAACTATAATATTGGTCCCTCGATAACCGGTAAAGTGGATGTCGTGGCCAACACACCCAGCCGGAAGGCCTATTATTGCAGTATCTTGATTGAAGAAGTTGGCCACCTCCCCATAGGGATTTCGTAGGATTACTCCCTAGTTGCCCCTATGGATTTTGAGATCCCGAAGTCCGACCTCTTTACTTGATGTTCTAGATATCAAACCATATCTATAAATGGGTTACGCTAGCACATCAAGGAGAACATTAGAAGCGGAGTGCTAAATGTCTCTCGGTCGATCATCCAGATTTTATTTCCTTGGCCCCGCCAAGGGTGAAATCTGAGGAGGTGTTATCTTCCTTTGCATCTGCATCATTCATCATGGTAGCAAGTTGTGTTGCCAGGATCCTTGACACGGATATTGGTAGAATCTTGATGATTGTGGAAATGCTCAAGTTCTTGAGAGCACGCACAAGCGCTACGTGTTATCCTCGGCACTAGCTGGGTTTGCTCTAAATTTCCTCGGTTATGCTATAACCACTCCAACAGTGAATTC
The DNA here is from genome assembly GCF_018294505.1 of Triticum aestivum. Lineage (NCBI taxonomy): Eukaryota > Viridiplantae > Streptophyta > Magnoliopsida > Poales > Poaceae > Triticum > Triticum aestivum. The sequence goes on from NC_057800.1 coordinate 417,445,820, forward strand.
ACTCTCTATTGTTGGGTTCTTCCCCAGTTACCGGAATCATTCCCAGCATTTGCATTTTGTTCCTAGCTTGCACCGCCAATGTGCCATTCTACCATGGGTCTCTTCCATTTCCGGTGATAAGCAAATTCATCCATTACGTTGTCTTCAACAAGGTAATCCACATCATCCAAGTCCGAGTATGCCATTCTACCGACCCCGCCAATCGATTGCTTGTGATTGCCTTAGGCTGGTATAAAGAGTTCCAATGATCTCTGAATCAAAAGTAATTCTTTTTGCCACTTAAGGTAATACTCTACGATCACCTTCCTCCAGGATGTTTCGTCGTGGTATCATGGCAACTCAACTCCTCGCTACATTGATAATCGTTTACCACCTTCTTAGGTGTGGAATTGTGGTCCACCTAGCGAACCCTCGTCATCTGTCTTACTCCATTTCTTCAGATCTGTGCTTCGTCTCTCAGCTCAAGAGATGTTGCTATATCTCATCCCATGAGTTGATCCTAAGTTGTTCGGTCTTCTCGAAGATCGATTGTTCTAGAGTTTCCTTTCCTCTTCTTGTCATGATTAGCTGAAGTTCTCAGAGCAAGATGACGAGACAATGATGGGTTCAAATCAACGTTCATTTGAAGTGCACCCTGGATCATGAAGATTATACTAGTATGCGTTTCCCCTTCATCCTACCCTACGCTAGAATCTCGAGACGAGATTCTTGTTTAGTGGGGGTGAGTTGTCACATCCCTAGCTTCTGGCATTGCTCTAGCCTAGCTTCATGTGTGCATCATGTCTATATTTTTGAAATTTGAATTGAGGAATATTGGAAGCCTCAAAACCCTAAATAAAAGAGGGGCAAAAACCCTAGAAATCTCATTCATTGCTCCAAAAGGCTCTTCTTAAATGTTTGATAATTTTTGGTAAGGGTTCTGGTCCCAACCAAAATATTGAACATTTTTAAGGATTTATTTTTGGGACTTTGAATTTAATTCATTAGCTATTTGAATTTGAATTATATTCATATAATTAGAATATAATTTCAAATATCCCTGAATTATTTTATGAGCTTTTGGAAAGGCCCATCTAGCAAAATAAAATATTCAGAGGAGCTTTGGCATTGTTTGAATTATTATTTTAATTCAAAACAGTGGCAAAAGAATTAAATAAAAACAAAACAGAACAGAAAAATATAACACAGAAATTACCTGGACCTTACCTAGCAGCCACCCACAGCCCAACACTGTGCAGCCCACCTGCGCAGGCCCAGCCCACCTCCTCCCCTTGTCTTCTTCCTCCCCTCGCACCGAAGCAGCTCGGTGGCGAGCGCCGACGCTGCCTCGGCCACCTCCTGCTTCCTCTCGTCGCCCTGGACTCCGTCCGCAACGCCACGCAACCCCTGGCCCTTCTCACTCCCTCTGGACCGCTCCCCCTCCCCTGGCTCTCTCTTTCCCTCTCTTCCTGTGATCCCCGAACGCACCTGGGAGCGCCGCTCGCCGTAGCCATGACCGCGGCCACCCCCTCCCCTCTCCGACGTGCTCCCGAGCTCCTGCACCTCGTCGCCAACCCCCTCACCGAGCCACGTGACCGGAAGGGCCCCGAGCAGCCGCCATCGTCATCATCCCCAAGCTTCGGCCCGGCGCCGTTCTCCGTCGAATTCGGCCACTCCGGCGCGCCCCCGAGCCCACTGACCCTCCCTACAGCTCCGCGGTGAGCCTCTGTGCAGACCCCCTCTCTCTCCCCTCGTGTTTGCGAGCCCTAGGCCATAGTTCCGTCGAGACCGAGACCTCACCGGCGCCGGACTTGTCGCCGTCGTCGTTTTGGTTCACCTCCGTCCAAACCGAGCACGCAGACGTACTCAGAGCACTCCCAGGAGCCTGTAGCGCCCACCAACCCCTCCTCCCATGCACCATAGCGCCGGTCCCGCGAACCCCCGAGCTCCGGCCGCCGCCGGGGTCGATACCGCGCTCAACTCCGGCCACCCCACGCCCTCTCGTGGCTCCCCCTAGATGCGCGGGAGCACGGGCTTCCTCCTGGTGCCCTCAGGGTGCCCAACCACAACCTGTAGTGCCAACCCGAGCTACTCCGGCGAGGTTCCGCCGTCGCCGTGGTCGCCGGCGTCACTCGCCGACGTGGCCACTTAATTAGGGCGTAAACACCTCGCTAATCACCCACTAGAGCCACTGCCAAGTGGGCCCCCGTGCCTAATTAACTAGTTTAACCTCTCTGTTTAGATTAGTACTAATTTTGTGGGCCCCATAGGTCAGTTTGACCTGGCCCCGTCACACTTTGACCGACCCCACACGTCGGAGTTGACCAGGCTGATGTGTCTGTTGACCGGGCCCACCTGCCAGCGAGCTAAACAGCCCTGGGTCACTGACCAGTGGACCCCACTGGTCAGGTTTGACCTGGAGGCGCCCTGTTGACCTGCTGACGTCAAGGTGATGTCATGCTGACGCATTAAACGATTTTCTGGATTTAAAATAAATCAGAAAATTCCAGAAAATGCCTAAAACTTCAATAAATCATAGAAAATTAACCGTAACTCCAAATTTAATAAATTATATATGAAAAATTATCAGAAAAATTCAAGGAATCCATCTGTACCATTTTCATGCATGTTAGAACAACTTATCACTACTGTTTAGGACAAATGAAGTAAATGGCATTTAAATAACCATATATGGAGTTTGAATTTGAATTTTGTATTCAAACCAACTTCATTTAATCTGTTGCTAGTTGCATTAGCTCAAAACACATTCATTTTGCCATGTCATGATCATGCATCATATTGTGCATTGCATTGATTGTGTTTCCTTCTGTGTTGCCGGTATTTGTCCCCTCTCGATAGACGTGATACCGATGACGTGATCGTTGACACTGATGAAGACTCAATGTTATCTTCAGAAGTGCCAGGCAAGCAAAACCCCCTTGTTCATTCCGATACAATCCTACTCTCTCGCTCCTGCTCTCTTTTACTGCATTAGGACAACATCGATTCATCTGTTACTTGCTACGGTAGCTGAACCCCTTTATCCTTTGCATGACCTGTCATTGCCACAGTAAATAGATGAAACCCACTAGCATGAGTAGGAGTTGTTTGAGCCCTGTTGTGCCTACTCATTCATGCTTGTTTGTCATGCCTGCTACTGCTTAGAGTTGTGTCAGGTCTGATTCATCGGGGATGAGTCAGAGGCGTGTGAACATGTCCTACTGTGTGTGAGCTAAGTGTGTGAACACGATTTGGTAAAGGTAGCGGTGAGAGGCCATGTAGGAGTACATGGTGGGTTGTCTCATTGCAGCCGTCCTCAGGAACTGAGTTCTGTATTTGTGATCCATGAACAGCTACTACCACACATTGGGTTCCGGTAACTCGACCCCTCTCGACTTATTAATCAACATGATCTCTGTCCAGGAGTTGCAACTAGTTTCTGGTGTTTGTAGGTAGTGTTAGTAGTCTACCAAGTGGCACCCGGTACAGGTGGGCTTGGGACAGACTAGGCACAGTGGCCCGGTGTACCAAGTGGCACCCGGTTGGTGGGCTTGGGAACCCTGCACACATCATTTGGGGCCGTAAGCGACACCCCGGCCGGATCTCCTTGCGGATGGAACCCGAATAGGCGATAAACCTGGACTAGAGACTTGTTCGGTTAGTCAGGTCGTGGCCGACTCCCTCGCCCGGCTTCCGCTTGAAGGTTGCCGAGGTACATGACGTGTACAGGGCGGTAAGTGGCGAGAGCGTGTGTGAAGAAGTACACCCCTGCAGGGTTAACATTATCTATTCGAATAGCCGGATTCCTCGGATATGGAAACTTGGACCCCTTGTACAGTTCATAGACAAGTGAAAGTGGATACTCTAAAATACGCAAGATAAGCGTGAGTGCTATGGATGGCGTTCTCGCAGGGAGACGGGAGCGGATCCATAGTGGTGTATTGATATGGTGAATATGTGGACTCGTGTGCGCCACCTCAAAAGAGTTGCTTGCAGTCGTGGTTAGGATAGCCACCGAGTCAATGCTGGCTTGCTGCAGTCAAACCCTACCATCCCCTTTGTTGATAATGATGCATATGTAGATAGTTCTGATGTAAGTCTTGCTGGGTACATTTGTACTCACGTTTGCCTATTTTATGTTTTGCAGAGAGACTCCAGTCTCACTAGTAGTTCCGTGTGGACTTCGACGTTTAGCTTGATACCTCAGCTACGATCTTGTGCCCTCGGCAGGATCTGATCGATAGTCAGGCTTCTCGGCCTTTTTCATTTATAGATGTCTGTACTCAGACATGATAGCTTCCGCTTGTGCTTTGACTTGTATGCTCTGATTGTTGGGTCATGAGACCCATGTTTGTAATGTCTCGCTCCTCGGAGCCTAATGAATAAATACTTGAGTCGTAGAGTCATTTTGTGATGCCATGTTGTATTGCACATATCGAGCATATTGTGTGTATGTTATTGAAATGCTTGGTATGTGTGGGATCTGACCATCTAGTTGTTTATCTTTAGTAGCCTCTCTTACCGGGAAATGTCTCCTAGTGTTTCCACTGAGCCATGGTAGCTTGCTACTGCTCCGGAACACTTAGGCTGGCCGGCATGTGTCCTTCTTCGTTCCTGTGTCTGTCCCTTCGGGGAAATGTCACGCTTTGAGTACTGGAGTCCTGTTAGCCCGCTACAGCCCGGTTTACCGGAGTCCTGATAGCCCAGTGCTACAGCCCGAACCCACTTGCTGATGACCGACACGTTCGAAGCTGGGTCATGGATGCCTGTCCCTGTAAGTCTGTGCCACTTTGGGTTTACGACTAGTCATGTCAGCCCGGGCTCCTTATCATATGGATGCTAGCGACACTTTCATATACGTGAGACAAAAGGCGCAAACGGTCCCGGGCAAAGGTAAGGCGACACCCGTGGGGATACCGTGCGTGAGGCCGCAAAGTAATATGAGGTGTTACCGGCTAGATCGATGTGACATCGAGTCGGGGTCCTGACACTTGGAGAGCTTGCGGAGAAGCTGAAGGGAGCTCGGCGGCGCTTCCGGTTGTGGAAGATATCGGCCTGCCGACAAGGCGCTAGGGAAGCCTGGGCCATGGTGAAGACCCGTTTTACGAAGTCTGACCTGAACCACATGGCCGAGGTCGGACCAGTGGGGCCTGACGGGAAGGAGATCCCTGTGAGCTTAGTATACGGCCAAGTAGAGTTGGCCGCGAAGTATTCCCAGTAGGACTATAGATTAGACAGCATGTTAGATGGTATAGAAGAGGAATACAATCAGTCAGAATGACTATGTGATTTTGAATTGACATGTGTAATGCCTTCTAGCCGGATTGTAGATCGTTTGTCGTTGCCAACCTTTTCGCTTCAACCTCGGGACCTGACGGTCCGGAGTGTGTCCGAATACCATAGCGGTTATATAAGAACCATGGTATGCGTGGAGACCAGGCGTAGGGGTCATTAGTGCTTTATCAGACAAGTGCCCAACTAGTTATGTTATATTACATGGTTAGTAAGAAACATCTTCCAGAGAGAATAGTTCCGTTAGGGGTTCCTTTCGCTGGGAGGCATGCCCTAAAGTGCATGTCCGGACTGTGTAAAAAGACGCAAAAAAAAGCATCTGGGGGCGCATAAAATGGGTAAAAGGATCATCTTTTATCTCACCGACCGAATATTCCCTTAAGAACGCTAGCTTTCGGCTTCACCCAGTCTGAGGTACACATCCGGCTGAGCCGGCAGTAACAATCGCAGAGGTGCTCCCTTTACCGCCTAGCCGAACAATCGGGAACGTAGGGGTAAGCACAGGAGCCAGGCAACCCAGCTTGGCCAAAACTTAAGTCATATCGATGCATATAATGGTGAAGAAAAAGGTACATGCGGAAGTTTGACGCATGTGTTGGGCATGAAGCCCATATAAATAAGCTTCTGTTAAAGAAGCCCCCAGGTTTAATGAGCGCGAGTGGCGCATCACTAGATGAGCCTTTAAGGGCTATAAAAGAAAAGAGGGGAAGGAGAGAAATGTAAGACAGAAAAAATGCAAAAAATGGACAGAGGAAGGAGACGAACACATAGTCCGGCGCTAGGCATAGAATCTTCGGAGACGGGTGGCGTTCCATGGGTTCGGCTCGAGTCGGTTATCCGACGCATCTCGCAGGCGGTACGCCCCGCCAGTCAGGACTTGGTCGATTATGAATGGACCTTCCCACTTGGGCTTGAGTTTGTCCTTTTTCTTATCCGGCAGGCGTAGAACTAGTTCGCCAACATTGTAATTTTTGGCCCGTACTTCTCTGCTTTGATATCTTCGGGCCTGCTGTTGATAAAATGCGGAACGGGCCTTTGCCACGTCACGCTCCTCCTCCAGGGCGTCCAAGTTGTCCTACCGATCGAGCTCGGCTTCTCTTTCTTCGTACATGCGCACTCTAGGTGAGTCATGAATTATGTCGCAGGGCAGAACTGCCTCTGCGCCGTACACCATAAAAAATGGTGTGTATCCGGTGGTGCGATTTGGCATGGTCCGCAGCCCCCATAGCACGGAGTCAAGCTCCTCTACCCAGTGCGTGTTAGATTCCTTGAGGGACCGCACCAGTCTGGGTTTAATGCCGCTCATGATAAGACCATTTGCACGTTCAACCTGGCCGTTGGTTTGTGGGTGATAGACGGAAGCATAATCGAGCTTGATGCCCATGTTTTTGCACCAGAGTTTTACCTCGTCGGCGGTAAAGTTTGTATCGTTATCGGTTATGATGCTGTGGGGGACGCCATAATGGTGTACAACCCCGGATATGAAGTCTATCACAGGTCCGGATTCAGCCGTTTTAACCGGCTTGGCTTCTATCCATTTGGTGAACTTATCCACCATGACCAGTAAGTATTTTTTCCTATCGGTCCCACCTTTAAGGGGTCCGACCATGTCAAGCCCCCAGACCGCAAAAGGCCAGGTGATGGGTATAGTTTGGAGTGCGGTAGGTGGCATATGGCTTTGGTTTGCAAAAAGTTGGCAACCAGCGCATCGTTGGACTAGGTCCTGAGCGTCTGCCCGGGCCGTCGGCCAATAAAAGCATGTAGGGAAAGCCTTGCTAACAAGGGACTGAGCAGCGGCGTGGTGACCACCGAGTCCGACATGAATTTCATCCAGAAGGTTCCGCCCTTCCTCTTCGGAGATGCACCTTTGAAGGACTCCGATAGTGCTTTTCTTATAAAGCTCTCCCTCATGGACTCTATAGGCTTTAGATCGCCGCACTACGCGGCGGGCCTCGTTTTGGTCCTTCAGGAGTTCCTGCCTAGTAAGGTAGGCTAGGAATGGTTCTGTCCACGGGGCGATGACCGCCATTATTACGTGGGCTGAAGGTGTAATTTCATTGGCAGAGCCTCCAATTGTGTCAGATTGTTCGGCGTCGAGTGGTGCGGCTGGGTCCGGGCTGTTATTTGCGGGTTCCCCCTCCCATGCTACAGATGGTTTGAACAATCTTTCCAAAAAAATGTTGGAGGGGACTGCGTCGCGTTTTGCTCCAATGCGTGCCAGGACGTCCGCTGCTTGATTGTTTTCTCGGGCTATATGGTGAAACTCCAGCCCTTCGAACCGAGCTGACATTTTTAGGACAACATTGCGGTAAGCTGCCATTTTTGGGTCCTTGGCGTCGAAGTCTCCATTTATTTGGGATATCGCGAGGTTTGAATCCCAGCGTACCTCTAGGCGCTGGATACCCATGGATACTGCTATCCGGAGACCGTGTAGGAGGGCCTCATATTCGGCTGCATTGTTGGAATCCGTGTACAGGATCTGGAACACATATTGGACTGTGTCTCCTGTGGGGGACGTCAACACGACGCCAGCCCCCAGTCCGGCCAACATTTTGGAGCCGTCGAAATGCATAATCCAGTTTGAATATGTGCTATACTCTTTAGGGAGCTCGGCCTCCGTCCATTCTGCGACGAAGTCGGCCAAAACTTGCGATTTAATAGCTCGCCGTGGCTTGTAGGTTATATCGAACGGGAGGAGCTCGATGGCCCATTTTGCAATCCGGCCCGTTGCGTCGCGGTTGTTGATAATATCGTTGAGTGGTACTTCCGAGGCTACTGTTATGGAACACTCTTGGAAGTAGTGTCGTAGCTTCCGGGATGCCATGAATACCGCGTATGCAATTTTTTGATAGTGCGGGTACCGTGATTTGCATGGATTGAGGACAATGGATACGTAGTAGACCGGCCTTTGAAGGGGGAATTTGTGTCCATCCGTTTCCCGCTCGACGACGAGCACTGCGCTGACAACTTGATGTGTTGCTGCAATGTACAATAACATTGGTTCGCCGGTGTTCGGCGCGGCCAGGACTGGGTTTGTTGCCAATATGGCTTTTATTTCATCAAGTCCGGCCGTGGTGGCCTCCGTCCACTCGAAGTGTTCAATGCGCCGAAGGAGGCGATAGAGGGGTAGTGCCTTTTCTCCCAAGCGGGAGATGAAGCGGCTTAAAGCCGCCACGCATCCGGTTATTTTTTGTATTTGTTTAAGGTCCTTTGGGACATCCAATTGTGACAAAGCTCGGATCTTGGCTAGGTTTGCTTCAATTCCTCTACCGGATACAATGAAGCCCAACAGCTTTCCAGCTGGGACGCCGAAGACGCATTTTTCTGGGTTGAGCTTGATGTCATATTTGCTGAGGTTATCGAATGTAAGCCTCAAGTCGTCTATTAGAGATTTGACATGTCTTGATTTGACGACCACATCATCCACATACGGCTCCACTGTTTTGCCAATCTGATTAGCCAGACATGTCTGGAACATGCGCTGATATGTTGCGCCGGCGTTTTTCAGCCCGAAGGGCATTGTGTTGAAGCAGAATGGGACGTATGGTGTGATGAATGCTGTTGCAGCTTGGTCTGATTCTGCCATCTTGATTTGATGGTAACCGGAGTATGCGTCGAGGAAACACAATGAGTCGTGTCCTGCGGTGGCATCGATAATTTGATCGATACGGGGGAGGGGGAAGGGATCCTTTGGGCAAGCCTTATTAAGGTCTTTAAAATCGACACACAGGCGCCAGGATTTGTCCTTCTTTGGTACCATCACCATAGGCGCCAGTCCGGATGTTTTATATATCTGATGAATCCGGCCTCTAATAGCTTGGCTAGCTCCTCTCCCATAGCCTGTCTCTTGGGTTCGGAAAAACGCCGAAGGGCTTGTTTGACAGGTTTAAATCCTTTTAGGATATTTAAGATGTGTTCGGCCAGCCTGCGTGGGATCCCTAGCATGTCTGAAGGGTGCCAGGCGAAGATGTCCCAGTTCTCTTGTAGGAACTCTCGCAGTGTGGCATCTGTATCAGGGTTCAGTCGTGCCCTGATGGAAGCTGTTTTATTGGGGTCCGTTGGATGGACCTGGAATTTGACTATTTCGTCAGCTGGCTTGAAGGACGTGGATTTGGATCTCTTATCGAGTATCACATCATCCCTGTTAACCGTGAAGCACAGTGCAGTCAGTTCCTCGGCCGCTAAGGCTTCGGATAGCGCCTCAAGGGCTAACGCGGCTGTCTTGTTTTCGGCACGGAGTGCTATGTCCGGATCACTAGCTAGAGTGATAATTCCGTTCGGCCCGGGCATCTTAAGTTTCATGTACCCGTAATGTGGTATTGCTTGGAAGATTGTGAATGCCTCCCGCCCTAGTAAAGCATGATGTCCGCTTCTAAACGAAGCCACCTGAAACGTGACTTCTTCGGACCTGTAATTATCTGGCGTGCCGAACACCACATCTAGTGTGATTTTTCCTGCGCAGCGCGCTTCCCGACTGGGGATTATTCCTCTAAAGGTTGTGCTGCTTTGCTCGATGCGGTTCTAGTCTATTTCCATTTTTTGAAGGGTTTCCTCATAAATGAGGTTCAGTCCACTGCCTCCATCCATGAGCACCTTGGTGAGGCGAAAACCGTCCACTATGGGACTGAGGACCAATGCGGCTGGTGCTCGGGCTGTTCGGAATCTAGGTTCATCACTTGCGTTGAAGGTGATAGCAGTGTCACTCCATGGATTTATTGTTGCAACTTGATAGACCTCGGCGAGGCTGCGGAGTGTTCTTTTTCGCATGTTGTTTGATGCGAAAGTCTCGAAGACTGTGAGAACGGTTCTGGTGTCCTTGGGCTGGCTTTCTGCGGCCTCCAGAATTAAGAGGTCCTCGCCAATTTTGGCCACCTGCCGGAGTATCCAACATGCTCTAAGGCTATGAGTTGGTGTGGCGTCCCCTGTACTGTGAATTCTACAGGGTCCATCAAGCCACCTTTCCAGTACAGTTCCATGCCCTATAGAGGGTTTTGGCTTTTTGGTGTTTATCCCGGGTGTCCTGTGATGATGCACCCTCTTAGTTCGGACGGGATTACTATTCAAGGCCGGATTATCCCAAAAATTTATTTCGGTTTTCCAGGCGCTTTCCATCGCACAGTATTTTTGTACTATGGATGCCAAGTCAGTGAAGCGTGTGATATCACGACGACTTACGGCGTTAAGGATTCCCTTGTCCGTGCAATTACTGCAGAAAATTGAGATTGTGTCTCCCTCGCGGCAATCCTTTATCTTGTTCATAACCAGGAGGAATCTGGCCCAGTAATGATGTACTGTTTCTTCGGGCCTCTGCCTGATTTGGGAGAGATCGCTTATGTTCGGGTGGGCGGGTGTCGTTGAATCTAAAACCTCACCCAATCCAAGATTCAGAGGCCGAAGAGTTTCCGAACTCTGAAGTTCGGATTCTTGGATGTTATCCAACGAATCCGGCCCGTTGCCTGATCCTAAGCTCAGGTCTTGAGTTACATCCTCCTCTCCGCGGGTATCCGGCTTGGAGGGGTCGGGAATTCGGACGTAGCTAGTCCTTAAAATAGATGAAAGGTCGCCGCACTGCGCCTCTACCACGACAACATGGTGGGTGACTTGGGGAGAGTTAATTTCTATTAGATCGGGTTTAAGCCCAACCTGGTCGTAATCCGTAGCGACCCCCAGGGCGGCGATGCGATCCAAGAGCTCGTTTACGGAAGAGATCTCCATCGGATCTAGCTGCTCGACGAGCTCCGAGCTGACGTGTAGGTTGCTTTTGATGACCCGAGAAGTCACCGTCGGTGCAACAGCCAAACAGGTGGTCATGAGGAAACCACCTAGCCGGAGGGTTTGGCCGATAGCCAAGGCTCCCTTAGCAACGGCTCCGTCTTTGAAGACGGGAGAAGGCATCCTTCCTGATTGTGACGGCACAAAGGAACCCTCGATGAAAGCACCAATGTCAGTGTCAAAACCGGCGGATCTCGGGTAGGGGGTCCCGAACTGTGTGTCTAGGCCGGATGGTAACATGAGGCAGGGAACACGATGTTTTACCCAGGTTCGGGCCCTCTTAATGGAGGTAAAACCCTACATCCTGCTTAATTAATATTGATGATATGGGTAGTACAAGAGTAGATCTACCACGAGATCAAGGAGGCTAAACCCTAGAAGCTAGCCTATGGTATGATTGTTGTGTATGGAGTTGATTGCCTATGGACTACAACCCTCCGGTTTATATAGACACCGGATAGGGTTAGGGTTACACAGAGTCGGTTACAATGGTAGGAGATCTTGAATATCCACATCGCCAAGCTTTGCCTTCCACGCCAAGGAAAGTCCCATCCGGACACGGGACGAAGTCTTTAATCTTGTATCTTCATAGTCCAGGAGTTCGGCTGAAGGTATAGTCCGGCTACCCGAACACCCCCTAATCCAGGACTCCCTCAACGGCCCTCTTCGGCGGAGCTCCGGAACAGGCCCCAAGATAGGATCTCGTGGATACAGAAAGTTGCGGCGGTGGAATTAGGTTTTTGGCTCCTGTTCTGATCGTTTGGGGGTACGTAGGTATATATAGGAGGAAGGAGTACGTCGGTGGAGCTTCGAGGGGCCCACGAGGCAGGGGGCGCGCCCTAGGGGGGGCACCCCCCACCCTCGTGACCGCCTCTCTGATGCCTTGGCATAGGGTCCAAGTCTCCTAGATCACGTTTGGTGAGAAAATCACGTTCCCGAAGGTTTCATTTCGTTTGGACTCCGTTTGATAATCCGTTTCTTCGAAACACTGAAATAGGCAAAAAACAACAATTCTGGGCTGGGCCTCCGGTTAATAGGTTAGTCCCAAAAATAATATAAAAGTGGAAAATAAAGCCCAATATAGTCCAAAACAGTAGATAATATAGCATGGAGCAATCAAAAATTATAGATACGTTGGAGACGTATTAGTGACGAAGTCATTGTCTTCAGTGTTGAAGATGGACTTGGCAACGTCGGCTGTAGCCAGACTTGCAATGCCAGAATTGGACTCCTCCTCAGACTCCACCTCTGCCTCCTCAGAAGCAGACTCCTCCTCTGAATCCATTTCCTTGCCAACAAACGCACGAGCCTTGCCATATGAGCTCTTCTTGTGTGATGAAGACTTTGAGGAAGACTTGGAAGAAAACTTTGAGTATTTCTTCTTCTTCTTGTCGTTGGAATCATATTCCTGGCTCTTCTTCTTCTTGTTGTTCTCATTGTCCCAATGCGGACACTCAGAGATGTAGTGACCAGGTTTCTTGCACCTGTGGCATGTTCTCTTCTTGTAGTCATGAGCAGAAGCTTCATCATTTCTTGAGCTGGATCATGAAGACTTTCTGAAGCCTTTCTTCTTGGTGAATTTTTGGAATTTCTTCACAAGCATAGCAAGCTCTCTTCCAATGTCTTCAGGATCATCAGAGCTGTAGTCAGATTCTTCTTCAGATGAGGAAACAACTTTTGCCTTCAAGGCACGAGTTCGGCCATAGTTGGGACCGTAGATATCTCTTTTCTCAGAAAGCTGAAACTCATGTGTGTTGAGCCTTTCAAGTATGTCAGACGGATCGAGTCTCTTGAAGTCAGGGCGTTCTTGAATCATCAGGGCTAGGGTGTCAAACAAGCTGACAAGTAATCTCAGGAGTGTCTTGACGATTTCATGCTTGGTGATCTCAGTAGCGCCGAGAGCTTGGAGCTCATTTGTGATGTCAGTAAGGCGATCAAATGTGAGCTGAATATTCTCATTGTTGTTTCCCTTGAAGCGGTTGAAGAGGTTGCGAAGGACACTAATCCTTTGATCTCTCTGGGTTGAGACGCCTTCGTTGACCTTGGAGAGCCAGTCCCAGACTAGCTTAGATGTTTCCAGAGCACTCACATGACTATACTGCCCTTTAGTCAGATTACCACAAATGATGTTCTTCGCAGTGGAGTCTAGTTGAACGAACTTCTTGACATCAGCAGCGGTGACACCTTCACCAGCCTTGGGGACGCCATTATTGACGACATACCAGAGGTCGACATCAATGGCTTCAAGATGCATGCGCATCTTATTCTTCCAGTAGGGATATTCAGTTCCATCGAAGACGGGGCATGCAACGTAGACTTTGATCATCCCTGCAGTCGACATAGCTAAAACTCCAGGTGGTTAAACCGAATCACACAGAACAAGGGAGTACCTTGCTCTGATACCAATTCGAAGTGCTAGTGATCGACTAGAGGGGGGGTGAATAGGCAATTTTTATGGAAGTCTTCAATACATGGAAGTTTCGAAGACAATCAATAGAAATGAACCTATTAACATGCAACAGAAGGTAGACTACACTAGGCAAGCCATAGTCAAGTATTCAATGAAGTGAAAGCACAAAGACTAATAGCAGCTAGGCAGTATGGATCAGGATGGAAGACAGTATGAAGCCAATCAGAACAAGAAGTCACACAGTGAAGACAAATAGATAATGCAAACAAGCAATGACTTCACAAGGACCAACTGTGAATAAAGAGATGGGAAGGATAGAACCAGTTGCTCGTTGAAGACAAGGATTTGTTGGACCAGTTCCAATTGCTGTGACAACTATACGTCTAGTTAGGGAGGCTGAGATTTAACTCAGAAGACTGTGTCTTCACCTTATTCCCCTTGAGCTAAGGACACCCAGTCCTCGCCCAATCACTCTGGTAAGTCTTCAAGGGAGACTTCCAAACCTTCACAGACTTCGTTCACCGGCGATCCACAATGACTCTTGGATGCTCAGAACGCGACGCCTAACCGGATGGAGGATTCACAGTCCTCAAGTGTAACAAGCCTTCAGATCACACAGACATGAAGACTCCAGTGATGCCTAACACTCTTTGGCTCTGGGTGTTTAGGGCTTTGTCCTCGCAAGGATTTCTCTCTCAAAGGCTTCGAGGTGGGTTGCTCTCAAACGACAAAAGTCGTGCACTATCTCTAAGCAGCCAACCAATTTATGGTGTAGGGGGTGGGCTATTTATAGCCACTAGGCAACCCGACCTGATTTGTCCAAAATGACCCTGGGTCACTGGGGAACTGACACGTGTTCCAAAGGTCAGATTTCAAACACACGCGGCAACTTTACTTGGGCTACAAGTAAAGCTGACTCATCCAGCTCTGGATAAGATTTGCTCTCATTGTCTTCACTTGAAGACATAGAATTTTGGTTAAGCATCACTTCCGTCACTTTGACTTTGTTCACTGGGACCCCACTTAACAGTACGGTGGTTCCTATGACTCAACAAAGAAGAAAAGGAAACAACAAAACAACTAAGTCTTCGCGCTCAATAGTCTTCACTCAACGTTTTCTCTTGTCATAGTCTTCAATGTAAATATCTTCACATACCACCTTTGTCTTCAATGTCTTCATACATTTTTAGGGGTCATCTTCTGTAGGAAAACCGAATCATTGAGGGACTACTACCTGTGTTATCCTGCAATTCTCACAAACACATTAGTCCCTCAACCAGGTTTGTCGTCAATACTCCAAAACCAACTAGGGGTGGCACTAGATGCACTTACAGTAGGGCTAGCACCCAAGACACATCAAGAAACACCAAGCCGTGTGCCGGCAACCCCGTCCCCTCTAGTTTATCCTCCGTAAGAGTTTGCATAAGTGCTTAGGCGAAGCCCTGCAGAGATTGTTCTTCACCAACACCGTCACCACACCACCGTAATGCCGGAACTCATCTACTACTTCGCCCCTCTTGCTGGATCAAGAAGGCGAGGACGTCATCGAGCTGAACGTGTGCTGAACGCGGAGGTGCCGTATGTTCGGTACTTGACCGGGACGGATCGTGAAGGTGTACGACTACATCAACCGCGTTGATAAACGCTTCCGCTTTTGGTCTACGAGGGTACGTAGACATACTCTCCCCTCTTGTTGCCATGCATCATCATGATCTTGCGTGTGCGTAGGATTTGTTTTTTGAAATTACTACATTCGCCAACATAAACCTCCTTATATCTTCCTCAAAATAGCCACCATACCTACCTATTATGCCATTTCCATAGCCATTCCGAGATATATTGCCATGCAACTTTCCACCGTCTCATTTATGACATGCTTCATCATTGTCATAATGCCTTGCATGATCATGTAGTTGACATCGTATTTGTGGCATACCCACCATGCATAATTTATCATAGATGTCACTCTTGATTCATTGCCCTTCCTGGTACACCGCCGGAGGCATTCATATAGAGTCATATTTTGTTCTAGTATCGAGTTGTAATTATTGAGTTGTAAAGAAATAGAAGTGTGATGACTATCATTAATAGAGCATTGTCCCAAATAAAAAAAGGGGGAAAGGCCAAATAAAAAAAGGCAGAAAAAGAGAAATAAAAAGGGACAATGCTAATATCCTTTATTTCACACTTGTGCTTCAAAGTAGCACCATGATCTTTATGATAGAGAGTCTCTTGTTTTGTCACTTTCATATACTAGTGGGAATTTTTCATTATAGAACTTGGCTTGTATATTCCAACAATGGGCTTCCTCAAATGCCCTAGGTCTTTGTTAGCAAGCAAGTTGGATGCACACCCACTTAGTTTCTTTTGTTGAGCTTTCATACATTTATAGCTCTAGTGCATCCGCTGCATGGCAATCCTTACTCCTTGCATTGACATCAATTGATTGGCATCTCCCTAGCCCATTGATTAGCCGCGTCGATGTGAGACTTTCTTATTTTTTGTCTTCTCCAGATAACCCCCATCATTATATTCTATTCCACCCATAGTGCTATTTCCATGTCTCACGTTCATGTATTGCGTGAAAATTGAAAAAAGTGTGAGATTACTAAAGTATGAAACAATTGCTTGTCTTGTCATCGGGGTTGTGCATGATGAGAGCATTCTTGTGTGATAAAAATGGAGCATGACCAAACTATATGATTTTGTAGGGATGAACTTTCTTTGGCCACGTTATTTTGAGAAGACATGATTGCTTAGTTAGTATGCTTGAAGTATTATTATTTTTATGTCAATATTAAACTTTAGTCTTGAATCTCTCGGATTTGAATATTCATGCCACAATAAAGAAAATTACATTGAGAATTATGCTAGGTAGCATTCCACATAAAAAATTCTATTTTTTTTATCATTTACCTACTCGAGGACGAGCAGGAATTAAGCTTGGGGATGCTTGAACGTCTCCAACGTATCTATAATTTTTGATTGTTCCATGCTATTATATTATCTGTTTTGGATGTTTAATGGGCTTTATTATACATTTTTATATTATTTTTGGGACTAACCTACTAACCCAAGGCCCAGTGCAAATTGATGTTTTTTTTGCCGATTTCAATGTTTCACAGAAAAGGAATATCAAAGGGAATCCAAACGGAATGAAACCTTTGGGAGAGTTATTTTTGGAACAAACATGATCCAGGGGACTTGGAGTAGACGTCAAGAAAGGAGCAAGGAGGCCAAGAGGCAGGGAGGCGTGCCTGCCCCCTGGGCACGCCCCCACCCTCGTGGGCCCCTCGTAGCTCCATCGACCTACTTCTTCCTCCTATATATATCCATATACCCCAAAAACATCTAGGAGCACCATGAAACCCTATTTCCACTGCCGCAACCTTCTGTACCCAAGAGATCCCATCTTGGGGCCTTTTCGGGAGCTCCGTCGGAGGGGGAATCGATCACGGAGGGCTTATACATCAACACCATAGCCTCTCTGATGATGTGTGAGTAGTTTACCATAGACCTTCGGGTCCATAGTTATTAGCTAGATGGCTTCTTCTCTCTCTTTGGATCTCAATACAAAGTTCTCCTCGATCTTCTTGGAGATCTATTCGATGTAATTCTTTTTGCGGTGTGTTTGTCGAGATCCGATGAATTGTGGGTTTATGATCAAGATTATCTATGAACAATATTTGATTCTTCTCTGAAATCTTTTATGTATGATTTGTTATCTTTGAAAGTCTCTTCGAATTATCAGTTTGGTTTGGCCTACTAGATTGATCTTTCTTTCAATGGGAGAAGTGCTTAGCTTTGGGTTCAATCTTGCGGTGTCCTTTCCCAGTGACAGTAGGGGCAGCAAGGCACGTATTGTATTGTTGCCATCGTGGATAAAAATATGGGGTTTATATCATATTTCTTGAGTTTATCCCTCTATATCATGTCATCTTGCCTAATGCGTTACTCTGTTCTTATGAACTTAATACTCTAGATGCATGCTGGATAGCGGCCGATGTGTGGAGTAATAGTAGTAGATGCAGGATCATTTCGGTCTACTTGTCACGGATGTGATGCCTATATACATGATCATGCCTAGATATTCTCATAATTATGCACTTTTCTATCAATTGCTCGACAGTAATTCGTTCACCCACCGTAATACTTATGCTATCTTGAGAGAAGCCACTAGTGAAACCTATGGCCCCCGGGTCTATCTTGTATCATATAAGTTTCCAATCTATTTTACTTTGCAATCTTTACTTTCAATCTATATCATAAAAATACCAAAAATATTTATCTTATTATCTGTATCAGATCTCACTCTCGTAAGTGACCGTGAAGGGATTGACAACCCCTTCATCGCGTTGGTTGCGAGGTTCTTATTTGTTTGTGTAGGTGCGAGGTGACTTGTGTGTAGTCTCTTACTGGATTGATACATTGGTTCTCAAAAATTGAGGGAAATACTTACGCTACTTTGCTGCATCACCCTTTCCACTTCAAGGGAAAACCAACACAGTGCTCAAGAGGTAGCAGCAATCCTTCATCGTCCAGGAAACCCGCAAGCTGAAGGCGGTGGGTGTCATTCGCGAGGTTCGGTACCCCGAGTGGCTGGCGAACCCTGTCGTCATACTGAAGAAAGGCGGGAAGGAGCGCATGTGTGTTGACTTCACCAACCTCAACAAGGCTTGTCCCCAAGACCTGTTCCCGCTCCCGCACATCGATCAGATTGCCGACTCCACCACCGAATGCGACCTGCTGTGCTTTTTGGACGCATTCTCGGGTTATCACCAGATCAAGATGGCGGTGGAGGATGTGGAGAAGACGTCCTTCCTCACCCCATGTGGGGTATAATGCTACACTTACATGCCATTTGGACCGCGCAACGCAGGAGCAACTTTCCAGCGGCTGATGCACATCGCCTTGTGTCGGGGGTTGGGTGCGACATATGCCAAAGGATGGCTTATCATGGTGGGAGCGAGTAGAACATCGCCGGTGCCTGGAAACGGGATAAGGTGAAGGCATGCATGCCTGCGAATCTTACCCAGCTTCGGGGCTCTCCGTGGAGATAATACCCCTACTGCTGCTCTGCGGGGTCTCCGCATGATCACTATGGCAAAGTGTGTACACGGTTGCTCCTTGAGCTGTTTCCTGGAGGTAGGAGAAGGCAAGGCTAGCTCTCTCCTTCCTATATGATCTGGTCTAGTGCTAATGGATTCCAACCCTTTGCATGGGTGCCCTGGGGGGTTTATATAGGCCTACCCCCCAGGGGTACAATGGTAATCCGGCTGGACGCGGGCCCAACCGTCAGTCTCTCTGGCCGCCGTCTTATCCGCCGACTGGCTCGGTACAGAGCCGATAGGCCGCGTCCTCCGCGGGCGGGTCTTGCGGGCTGTAGATTACTGTAGCCATGCCTCTAATGATGTGGGCTCGGTCATGGGGTCGTGGCGACAGCTCCGCCGTCTGGCAGGCGATCACTGTGGCCACTCCCTGTCGCATCTGGTTAATGGCACGTGGGGCCCGTGGGAGGGGCCGGCCGACTCCTGGGGGCCGACTCCCAACTGGGCCGACTAGTGGCGCTCTCTCCGTCTTCCGTACGCCCGCCGACTGGTGGGACCCGTCGTCCCTGGGTCGTACCAGCAGGCCGTCGTGGGCACAGGACTCCGCCCACTGGGGCTGACGTCAGGGCCGTCATGGCAACAGTGTCGCGCCGGGCGGAAATCTCCGCGGGTACGGCGTACTGTGGCCACGCATGCCCTTGGAAAAGGGTGGGAGTGGACCTTACTGTGGCCACTCCCTGTCCCGTCCCTCTTTATGAGGGCATGGGGGTTGTTGGCATCGCGGGCCGACTCCCCATGGCCGGCTTCTCTGGAAGTCGCCAGTCAGGAGTCGGCTCATCCTGAAGTCGTCCTCAGGACTCGGCCGTGAGTGGGCAGTCGGCTGCCTCGCAACCGACTCTTAGAAGGCAGCTCTTCGTCCTGGGGTCTTGAGAGGTGCAGCCTGCCCTGATGTCTTGAAAGGTTCTGGGCTTGGGTTAGCCTACCCGTGGCCCATTACTCCGACAGTAGTCCCCGAAGCTGGTGAGGCACCAAGGGCGATATGTTGAGGAGCCTCAACAGTTTCTTCTTTCCGGCGGTTGGATTTGGGCCTCGCTAGCCGTCTTCTGTCAAGCCGACTAGTTGGAGCCGGACTTGCTTAAGGCCGACTTGCCCCTAAAAAAGTTTGAACATCGCGGCGGAGTCCAGGCGGCGTGCCTGATAAGCCTCTGGGTTGCCGCCCGTCGTGGACCCGTCGCAAGGCGCCACATGGCTGAGCTAGTCTGCCCACCCACGCGCGCGATGGGACAGGCCTATAGGCGGGGCCCGCAACTACCGTGCCTCGGCATGTGAACGGATCCATTGTGGCCATGCGGACGGTTGGGGTTCCCGCGCGGTTATTGCATGCAGTAACTTGGTGTGGTAAATCGTGGGGGTCGTGGGGTCCTGGGCGCAGTTAATCCCATGACTGCCCCCTGGGCTTCTCAGCCCACGAGCCTACAAGTAGGCGGGGGGAGGGGGGCGGCGAAGCACACACGCCCATCCTCCCTACTCCCTTTCGCTCCTTCTTGCTTCTTCTTCCTCTCGCCGCTGCTGCTCCGAACCACGCCGCGCCCGCAGCGATGAGCTCTTCCTTCACCGCCGCGCCTCCTGCTGTGCGCTCCGGAGTGTGGGACGGCTCCGAGGTCGATGACGACGATGTCGAGATCCTCCGCAAGACACGGCAGCTACCCGGTAGGGGCTTAGTGCGGGTCCACCTCGCGCTGGAGGGGGAAATATCACCGGCGCCAGAGGAGGGCGAGCGGGTCATATTCCGCTCGCACCTTATGCGTGGCCTGGGGCTGCCGGCGAGCGGCTTCTTGAACTCCTTCTTGGAGTTCCACGGGCTCCAGCCGCACCACCTTACTCCGAACACAGTGGTGCTGCTGGCTACCTTCGCCACCCTGTGCGAAGGCTTCCTCGGTGTTCTCCCCACCATCGAGCTCTGGGGTGAGTTCTTCCAGTCCAAGATTGGCACACACGTCGCCGACGTGCCAGCCCAGTGTGGTGCGTTTATCGCGATGCGGAGATCAGTGGCCGACAATCCATTTCCCACCATCGCGCTGATTAAGTCGGTGAAGATGTGGCAGTGGTCCTACTTTTATGTGAAGAACGTCGCCCTAGAAGGCGACTGGGTCAACCTGCCGGCTAATGAAGCCGGCGCGCCGGCTGGAAGGCTCCCCAGCTGGTCACCCCGAGCCAGGTCGTTGTCTCCTGCTGGCCCGCCGCCGTCGCACGACTCCGAGTCCTGACGCAATCGGAGGGCTTGACCGGGGCCGACTTGCTGGCCACCTTTGTGGCGCGCCGAGTCCTCCCACTCCAAGGCCGACCTCACCTGATCTGCCAGATGAGCGGTCATCAGGACCCGAGTCGGATGTGCTCCAAGGACATGCCTCACGCGGAGGTGGCGGACACGGTGAACTACATCGCGAACTGCGGTCTCACGGTGGATTGGCGGTTCGGCAAGGAGCCGTACTCACGCGCCAACCCCCCGCCTATTGTAAGTCGTCTTCCTTCTTCTTCTATTTCTTTCGTTGCCGAGTCCGACTTGTCCAGTCTGACCTTTTTTTGTTTTTGAATCAGAACCCTCTCGTCCATCCTTCGGCCGGCACCATGGGCCCGGCTCGTCAGTTTGTCCCCGATCGGGCGGAGAGCGACGTCGATGATCCTGACTTGGGGGCGGCGGCCATGGAGGCCGACGCCGAGGGAGGAGGAGGAGAAGCAGGCGGCTTCAGGCCAACGACCACTTTCGCCGACTGGCCTGATGACGATGCTGAGGGGGAAGTCGCCCCGCGTCACCAGCCAAAGGCTAGCCAGCTAAGCGTGAGTTCCTCCGCCGTCTTGGACGCTCAAGGCGGTGCGAAGAAGCGCCGGGCCGGGCCGAGTACACTTGGTGGCCGGTCGAAGAAGTTTAAGGGAGCGGCCGCCACGACCAAGCAGGAAGAGGCAGCCGCGAAAGCCAACCGCTTCCGCAAGGAAGTGAAGAAGCCGCCGCTGGTCTCTGCGTAAGCGCCTCCATCCCTTATCTTTATTTTCTCTTTGTTGATCTTGTCTGAGTCTTTCAAATGCTTCCCTCGCTTCAGGGCTCCCCTCACTCTTGAGAGGGTTGCCGCCGCCTCCGTTATGGGGTCGACGGAGACATCTGCCACTACTCGGCGGATTGACCTCACCGCCGACCTCCGGGAGGCGATGGAGCGGAACGCGCAGGAGAAGCGCGAGGAGGAAGAGGCCGCCCGCCTGAAGAAAGTGGAGGCCAAGAAGGCGGAGGCCTCCGCCCAGAAAAAGCTGGAGGAGGCCGAGGCCGCCGTCGCGGCAAGGCGACAGGCTAAGGAAGTCGCGGACCGGCGGTCGGCAGTGTTCGTCACCCCTCTGAACTCTGCGCCGCCGCCCTCAGAGTTCACGGGGCAGTCAGGGGAAGCCGGCGGTGAGTTCCCGATCGTGGAGAGGGGCGGCAGCGACGCCTCCATGCCAGATGCGGTCGTGCCGCCACCGCCGCCCCCGCCGCCGTCTAGGAGCACGCAAGGAAAACAGCCGGTGGTGCTGCCCTTGCCGCCGACTGAAGACGAGGCCGTGGCAAGGATACTCCTTCAAGTCGGCTCGCCAACGCACCGCCGTCTTGAGAAGGCAACTTCGGCGCCGCGCCCCTTGGAGACCGGCACCGCTAGCTCGACGATCCCAGACGCCGAAGCGACGAGCGCCACACCCATTGGGTGGGCGCGAGGAGGCGGCACGGGCGCGCTGAACCAGGCGCTTCCGGATGTCCAGACAAAGCTGCGAGCTGAGAGCGACGCTATCCAAAACTGCACCAAGGCGCACCTGGCATCGCGGGCAGCCATCCGGGTATGCTTTCTCCTTTGTCTTTGTTTTCTTGTTCCTCTCTGTGGGGGCGCGCCAGCGCACCCACTGGGTGTAGTCCCCGAGTTTCGGGCCAGCTGTTGAGCAGGCGGCCCGGAACTCCAATTGCTGAGTTCCGGGTACTAACTTTTGTCTGAAATACTTGTCGCAGGACTATCACAACCTCCGTGTCACCGCCTTCAACCGCAACGTTGAAGAGCTGGGCAAGCGGACCACCGACTTGTCGGAGAGCCAGAGTGAGTCCTTTTTCTTCTTTGCGGGGGTGCGTTGGCGCACTCGCGGGCTGTAGTCCCCGAGATTCAGGCCAACTGCTGAGCAGTTGGGACGGATCTCCCCGGCGACCTTCTTTGTTGATGACTTAACGCCTTCTTTCTTCTTTCTCTTCAGAGGCCAATGCCACTCTTCAACAGCAGCTGAGCGAAGCCAACACCGCGTTGCGTGCCAAGGGGGAGGAGTGCAGCAAGCTCGCCACAGAGTGCGATCTGCTGGCCGCACAATTGGCAGAGCATAAGGAGCTGCTTAAGAAGACGCAGAAGGAGGCAAAAGAAGAGGAGGCCGCCCTCCTGGCTGAGTTCGCGAGTGAGCGCTCCTCCTGGACTGACAAGGAGGCAATGCTGGCCTCCGGCTTCCACGAGATCGAGGACCTCATCGACGGTGAGCTTCTTTGCTTTTCTTCTTCGGGCCGCCGACTATAGGTTGAGCCGACTCCTGGTTTTTTGACTTGTTCTTCATTCTTTTCGTCTTGGCAGACTTCTTCCCCGGCCACTCGCAGGCCGCCAATCAAGCTATCGAGGCTGATCGCAAGGAGCGGAGGGCGGATGGCGCGGAGATCACCGCTGATGCCCCCCGGACCCTTGATGAGCATATTCTAAGCATTGGGGCTCATCTGCGGCCGGCCCACCGGATGCTGCGCCGGCTTCAATGTGTCGGCGCCCAAACGATCGCTGCCCTATGGCCAGACATGCACGCTTCGCGCACCCGCAGTCGGACTGCCAACTGGCTGGAGGTCGCGGCTGGCCGTCTTGAGGCCTGGAAGGGTTCCTCGGCCCGGGCTGGAGCGCGCCGAGCCTTGGAATTCATCAAGGCGTGGTATCCGGGGCTGGACCTAGACCGGCTGGCCACACTCCGGTCAGAGGCCCAGCCAGAGCTGGCAGCCGCGGAAGATGCCCTTGTCAAGCGTTCGGCGGCGATCGCCGAGTACACCGACACCAGCATCTTTGTCCCCGAGCGGGCTGAAGACAGCGGGGAGGTACCGCTAGAGTGGTTTGGGATGAACCCATAGTACAGCGAGGACTCGGCGGAGGTGACCGGCTCCAGCGTCGAGGAGGAAGACGAGGCGGAGGATGGAAGCGAGACGGAGGCACCGGAAGACGGAGCAGACGGCCAGCCTCGGCTCGACCGCGCCTCTAGCAACGAGCCTAGCCCGCCCGAGCCGACTGCCGCCGGAGGTGATCAAGCCGAGACCGCCCAGCCGGCCACCCCAACATCCAACACTGCCGTCTCCTCCGATCCTCTGAACCCGTCTGCCGCCTCCTAGGATGCCACCTTATCTTTGTTTTATCTGTTTTAATAGTCTTTGAAGAACTTGTTAATTCGCACAATTCCACCCGCGGGGTGTATTTTGAACTTCTGCTCGAAGGTTCGGCCAAGGGCCTTTGTTATGTAAATATTCATCCGACTTCTATCTTTTCTTGCTCATTGCTCTTTTGGCTTTTTCCTTTGCCACCTTCCCTCAGTTGCCGTCTTTGTCAGTCGGACAGCCGCTCTGCGGACTGCTGCTGGATCAAATTCTTGGTCACTTTGGGAAGGCAGGTACTTAGCCATTTTAGAGTTGTTTAGCAAGTCAGATAGAAGGCGGCAAGCCGACTGTTCAAGAGTCGGTTTGCGAAAAAAGGCTGGAAGCCGACTTTAAGCTATGTTTATGCTTTGAGTCCTTATCCATTTTTCATGTGGACGCCCATTCTTCCTTACTCCTGCCCACCAGACAGTCGCTTTGCGAGCTGCGGCTTCTGACAGGAGATGGCTTAGGCGCCACACACTACTTGTCCGGCTGCAGGAAGCATTTCATAGCGCAGGGCGGCAAGTCCCCGGGCCGACTAGTCGAACCCGGTGCCAAGCGGCATAACAAAGAGTAATATACTTGAAGGCATAATTCTTATCATATAGATAAAAGAGGGCAATCCCAGAGCTCTTCTCGGGGGGCCCCGAAGTCTTGGTACTTTTAATACAAAAGGTAGCATGGTACATACTGCGTTTAACTGTAAAATTTTCGGAGGAGATTTGCATCCCATGGCTGCTCTGTCTCTTTGCCAGAGTCGTCCCTCCTGCGTGCTCGGGGCTTCTGAGCGTCGATCATGTAGTAGGAGTCATTGCCCAGCACTTTGCTGATGATGAAGGGGCCTTCCCAAGGCGTCGACAGCTTGTGCTGGCCGGCTGTTCGCTGGATCAGTCGGAGCACAAGGTCGCCCTCTTGGAAAGATCTCGGCCTGACCTTCCTGTTGTAGTATCTGCGCAGGCTCTGCTGGTAGATGCTGGACCGGCTAAGTGCCAACAGCCGGCCCTCTTCCAGCAGATCAACGCCGTCTTGCCGTGCTTTTTCTGCTTCTTCCTCGGTGTATATGGTGACTCACGGGGAATCAAACTCTATGTCCGTTGGGATGACGGCTTCAGCACCGTAGACGAGGAAGAAAGGCATGAAGCCGGTTGACTTGTTTGGAGTCGTGCGCAGACTCCAGAGGACGGCTGGCAACTCATCGAGCCAGCTGCCAGCCGAGCGCTCTAGAGGCTCGACCAGTCAGGGCTTGATGCCGGACAGGATGAGGCCGTTTGCTCGCTCCACCTGGCCGTTTGACTGTGGATGGGCGATGGACGCTAGGTCCAGTCGGATGCCCTGCGTCACGCAGAAACGGGCCAAGGCGCCTTTGGCAAAATTTGTGCCGTTGTCGGTGATGATGCTGTGTGGTACACCGTACCGAATTGTGATGTCGGAAATGAAAGTCATGGCAGTCGGACCATTCAATTTCTTGATTGGCTTCGCTTCTATCCACTTGGTGAACTTGTCCACCACGACAAGTAATTGAGTTAAGCCACCTTGTGCCGTCTTGAATGGTCACACCATGTCTAGGCCCTAAACTGTGAAGGGCCAGGCAATGGGGATGGTCTTGAGTGCAGAAGCCAGCTGATGCGGCTTGGAGCGGAACTTCTGGCACCCTTTGCATTTTTGGACCAATTCATTGGCCTCTTCTAAGGCCGTTGGCCAAAAGAAATCATGTCGGAAGGCTTTGGCGACGAGTGCTCTTGAAGCCGCATGGTGGCCACACTCGCCTTGATGGATGTCTTTGAGAATTGCTTGGCCTTGCTCTGGTTCTATGCAGCGCTGGTAGACACCAGTGACGCTGCGCCTGACCAGCTCTCTGTTGACTATGGTGTAGGCTGCCTCTTGGCGTTGTACTTGCCGAGCTAAGATCTCATCAGTCGGCAGCTCTTTGCTCACCAGGTATTTGAGGATGGGCTGGGCCCATGAGGGTGCTGCTATTTCTTCGACTGCCAGAACTGCGACTTGGACGAGGGTGGCTGGGCTGGGAGGCGGTGGGCTGGAGTCAGCAACCGCTTGCTGGATTAATGAAGTCCCCGGGCCGACTGGTGCATCCCTTGGGCCGAGTTCTAGAGTCTTCGGGTTGGCCGCCGCAGTCCCCAGGCTGGGAGGCGGTGGGCTGGAGTCAGCAACCGCTTGCTGGATTAATGAAGTCCCCGGGCCGACTGGTGCATCCCTTGGGCCGAGTTCTAGAGTCTTCAGGTTGGCCGCCGCAGTCCCCAGGCCGGGTTTTGCAGTCCCTGGGCCGGCTTCGACTGTGGCGGCTTTGGAGCCATCTGCCAAAATCCTCGTACCGTCTGCTGGGGCTCTGGAATTGGATCCGACTTCTTCGAGGGGAGCCAGCATAAAGATGGAGTCTGATTCTGGTGAAGGCTTGACAGACGGCTTGAGGAGGCGCTGAAGGGCGACGCCGGATGGTATTGCTTGGCGGGTAGAGCCGATTCGTGCCAGGGCGTCTGCTTGGTCGTTGTCGTTTCTTGGCACATGGAGGAACTCGCACCCCTCGAAATATCCACTGAGTTGCTGCACGAGGAAATGGTAACTCGCCATGTTTGCATCTGTGGTGTCCCAGTCGCCAGACGACTGCTGGACCACTAAGTCCGAGTCGCCATAACACAGGATCCGGTGAATGCCAAGTTCTTTGGCAAGCTGGAGCCCATGAATGAGCGCCTCGTATTTGGCGACATTGTTGGAGGCGGCAAAGTGGATTTTCAGTGCGTATTTGAGCTTGTCGCCTTTACGAGAAGTGAGGACAACGCCGGCTCCCAAGCCGGTGCGCATCCTGGAGCCATCGAAATGCATCCGCCAATGGGTGGAGTCGGGCGCTGGTGGTAGGTACTGGGTCTCGGCCCAGTCGACGAGGAAGTCAGCCAGTGCTTGTGACTTGATGGCGGTGCGGGGCTGGTAGTAGATGGTGTAGGGAGCCAGCTCTACGGCCCATTTGGCCACTCGGCCAGAAGCATCTCGGCTTCCGATGATCTCGGCAAGTGGGGCCATGCAGACCACAGTGATTGGATGCTCTTGAAAGTAAGACTTCAACTTCTTGGCGGCAAAGTGCACGCCATAGCACATCTTCTGGCAGTGGGAGTAGTTCTGCTTGGAGGTCGACAGCACTTCGCTCAGGTAATATACCGGTCTCTGGATAGGTAGTGCCTTGCCTTCCTCCTTGCGTTCCACTACAATGACTGTGCTGACTACCCAGCTGGTGGCGGCGATGTACAGGAGCATGGGCTCCTTAGGAGTCGGAGCCGCCAGAACGGGTGGAGTAGTCTACATCTTCTTCAACTGGAGAAAGGCTTCGTCCGCCTTGTGGTTCCACTCGAAAAAGTGGTCTTCTTCATGAGCTGGTATAAGGAGAGAGCTTTCTCGCCCAGCCGACTGATGAATCGACTGATGGACGCCAAGCAGCCAGTGAACTTTTGCACGTCCAGCAGTCAGCTGGGTACCTCCATCCTCTCAATGGCCTTGATCTTTACAGGTTTGCACTCTATGCCACGTTCAGAGACCAGGAAACTAAGGAGTTGGCCGGCTGGTACTCCAAAGACGCACTTCTCAGGGTTGAGCTTGATCTGGAATCAGCGCAGGTTCTCAAAGGTCTCCTTGAGGTCTTCCAGCAGTGTTCCATGCTTCTCTGTCTTCACCACCACATCGTCCATGTAGACGTGGGCGTTTTTGCCGAGTTGCTTGAGGAGGCACTTCTGCATGCACGCTGAAAGGTGGCGCTGGCATTCCTCAAGCCGAACGTCATGGTTAGGTAGCAGAAGGCTCCAAACGGTCTGATGAAGGCGGTTTTCAGCCTGTCAACCGGGCTCAGCTTGATCTGGTGATATCCTGAATATGCATCCAAGAAGCTGAACAGCTCGCATTCGGCTGTGGAGTATATCACCTGATCAATTCTTGGCAAAGCAAACGGGTCCTTGGGGCAAGCCTTGTTGAGGCTTGTGTAGTCAATACGCATTCGCCACTGCTTGTTCTTCTTCAGTACCAGGACCGGGTTGGCTAGCCACTCTGGAAAGAATACTTCCATAATGAAGCCGGCTGCTAGGAGTCGGGCTATCTCTTCTCCGACAACTCTTCTCTTTTCTTCTGATAGGCGGCGCAAGGGCTGCCTGACTGGCTTCGCATCAGATCGGACATGTAACTTGTGCTCGGCGAATTCCGTCGGTACACCTGGCATGTCTTTCGGGGACCATGCGAAGATGTCCCGATTCTCACGGAGGAAATCAACGAGCTCGCCTTCCTATTTGCTGTCGAGGTTTGCGCCTACGACGGCGTACCTCTCTGGGTGCTCCGGATCCAAGGGTATCTTCTTTGTCTCTTTGGCTGGCTTGAACGAACCCTCAGCCTCCGACTCCTTGGGGTTAGGCGACACCTCTAGCTGCTTGCCGGCCATCGCCACAACCTGGTCAAGGAGCCGCTTCTCGGCCGCGATCACCAGGGACTCGGCCAACCGACTACTTTCAGCCGCACAGGCAAACGACTTCCGGTAGTCGCCAGCTACGGTCAGAATCCCCTTGGAACTAGGCATCTTCATCTTGAGGTAGGCGTAGTGGGGGACCGCCATGAACTTGGCCAGGGTGGGTCGGCCAAGTAATGCATGGTACGGGCTCTCGAGATCCACCACCTCAAACCAAACTGACTCTCGGCGGAAGTGATCTTTGTCTCCAAAGAGGACGTCCATCAGGATCTTGCCGATTGGTGAGCAGGAAAGGCCAAGAACAATGCCGTGGAATACAGTCCGGCTGTTCTGAAGCTGTCTTTGCTTGATCCCTAACTTCTCCATGGTGTCCTTGTACATGATGTTGATGATGTTGCCTCCGTCTATCAGAACTCGCGAGAAACGAGCAGCTCGTCTATCTGTGCAAAGGTGGCATCCAAGACCAAGGCATAGGAGCCCGGACTCGGCATCACCTCTGGGTGATTAGCTCTGCTCCAGCTGATAGGCTTCTCGGACCAGTGCATGAATTCTGGTGTCTCTGATGCTACTGCATTCACCTCTTGCTGCTGCAGCCGCCTGCTGCGTCGATCATCAGCCACGCTGGTAAATACCATGTAGGCTTCGTGCTCTTCGGGGTACTCGTCTTGTACTGTGCCGACTGGCCTGACAGCCGGCTGCTGGGGCGGAGGCGGAGGCTGCTGCCCAGCAGGCGGGGAGGCAGGTGGCCATCTCCTTTGGCGATCCTGGTGAGCCAGTGGCACTTCCGGGTGATATGGTTCGACGGCTTCGCGCCGCTGTGGAACTTGCAAGGACCATCCAGAGTTTGCTCGTATGAGAAAGCCGGCAACCAGTTGGGCTTGCTGCCTTTCTATCGCTTGGGTGGAGGCTGCCCTTCCGGCTGCTGGTCTTCGACTGTCGCCACTTGCCGGCTGCTGGAAGCCGGCTGTGGGGCCTTGTGCTTGTGGTCGCTCTGCTGTTGTCACCGACTGGCATCTCCAGCCGGAGTTCTAGGAGCCTGAGGGGCCACTTTGCCAGTCACACTAACTTGAATCTCCGCCTTCATGGAGGAGTCGGCGGTGGCATACTTGTCTGCTATGCTCAGCAGCTCGTTGAGGGTTTCTGGCTCGTCGCAAAGGAGCTTGTGCTTGAGGAGGGTTCCTTCTCTGCACCCGACGGTGAAGTACTCGATAGCCTGCACCTCATGCACGCCCTCGCAGGAGTTCTGAAGCTCGGCCCAACGCGTGAGGTAGTCGCGAGTCGACTCGTTGGGGCCTTGCACACACAAGGAAAGCTGACGAGGCTTGGGAGGACGCTTGTACGTGCTTGTGAAGTTGCGGACGAATGCATCGGTGAAATTGACCCAGCTATTGATGCTGCGGGGCTTCAGGCTGTTCAGCCATGTCCGGGCCGTGCCCTGGAGCATGAGTGGAACGTATTTTATGGCAACACACTTGTTGCCATTCACTATGTTGACGGCCGTGGAGTAGTCAACCAGCCAGTCCTCTGGCTTCACGGAGCCGGTGTACTTGGGCGTGTCTCTTGGGAGCACGAACCCTTTGGGAAAGGGCTCGTCTCGAATGCGGGGCCCGAAACAAGGCGGACCCAACTAGTCTTCTTCTTCCAATGCCAGGGATCGGTGAAGTCGGTCGATCCGGTGGCGGGCGTTGTTTTCTCCGACTCCCTCTCGGCGGCCAAGGCGGTCGCCGAGAGTCAGATGGTCAACAGGCAGCGGGGAGACTCGCCTTTCCTTGCGAGGAGGAGGAGGCGGACAGTCGTCCCGTCGTTCCATTGCTCTCGGGCGGCCATCTTGGTCGCGCTCTATGGTAACGCGAGTCCGACTGCAGCTGACAACTGGATCCTTGTCTTTTCTTCCGCGGGCGCCGCCAGTCGGCATCCGAGACGTCGCGCCTTGGTCTCGGCATGGAGGCGGGTCGTTGTTTTGTTGCCGTGGCGCCTCTGTGCGTCAGCCGGCCTCGTTCTGCGCGGCAGCCGCGTCGAGGAGCTGCTGGACTCGCTCCGCCATCAGGTGGCGCTCTTCACCCTCGAAGTTGTCCAGCTCGTCCGCCGCCGCTTGGGCGGCTCAAATGTTCTCCGCAGGCATGGCATACACAGGGCGATTTGCCCCGAATAGGTTGGCGATGGCCACGCCGCGCTGCTGGACCGCGCCTAGGCGGCTGGGCCCAGTTGGGGCTGGAGAGCCACCTACAACACGATCCATCTCACGCTGGTAGGCTTCTAACAAGCGTCTCATGCTAGCCAGCTTCTTCGCGCCTTCGACGAGCTGAAGGCGGCGCGCCTCCAACGTCTCCGCGTCAGCGTCTTCCGGAATGGGCGCGGTCAGGTCTTGCAGTGCCGCGCCAAGTTGGTCATGCGCTCCTCCGCCGGGATGCTCGTCATGATTGATGACGAGCACCTCTGTGACGGTGCTTCCGTCGCTCTCCGCGCGAGGGAGCGGCTCGTCGTAGACCACGACATTGGTGGGGAACGCGTCGAGTGACGCGGTGTCGGAGTCGACCAGCATCGGGTTGGTGGAGCCTACAGACTCCAAGTCCACGGCAGGCTCACCGGCAACATGGAGTTGGTCAAGGAGGCCCGCGAGGAGGCTCTCGGGGCCACCCGTGCCTGCGTCGGATGCAGGCTCATCGGAGAGGCGAACCTCGCCGACAAGATCAGCGAGGCAGCTGGCTGTGCAGGCGATCTCAGCGCCGTGCAGTGCATCAGCGCAAACTCCGTCTGGCGTGCCAGGCTGGCTACACTCGCCAGGGAGAAAAAGGGTTCCCGTCCAGAGTAGGACTCCGGACGATGGTGCACCAGGCCCCACGGTGGGTGCCAAATGTCGGGGGTTGGGTGCGACATATGCCAAAGGATGGCTTATCATGGTGGGAGCGAGTAGAACTTCACCGGTGCCTGGAAACGGGATAAGGCGAAGGCATTCATGCCGGCGAATCTTACCCAGCTTTGGGGCTCTCCGTGGAGATAATACCCCTACTGCTGCTCTGCGGGGTCTCCGCATGATCACTATGGCAAAGTGTGTACACGGTTGCTCCTTGAGCTGTTTCCTGGAGGTAGGAGAAGGCAAGGCTAGCTCTCTCCTTCCTATATGATCTGGTCTAGTGCTAATGGATTCCAACCCTTTGCATGGGTGCCCTGGGGGTTTATATAGGCCTACCCCCCAGGGGTACAATGGTAATCCGGCTGGACGCGGGCCCAGCCGTCAGTCTCTCTGGCCGCCGTCTTCCGCCGACTCCTGGGGCCCGCCCAGCAGGCCGTCGTGGGCACAGGACTCCGCCCACTGGGGCTGACGTCAGGGCCGGCATGGCAACAATGTCGCGCCGGGCGGAGATCTCCGCGGGTACGGCGTACTGTGGCCATGCCTGCCCTTGGAAAAGGGTGGGAGTGGACCTTACTGTGGCCACTCTCCGTCCCGTCCCTCTTTATGAGGGCATGGGGGTTGTTGGCATCGCGGGCCGACTCCCCATTGCCGGCTTCTCTGGAAGTCGCCAGTCAGGAGTCGGCTCATCCTGAAGTCGTCCTCGAGACTCGGCCGCGAGTGGGCAGTCGGCTGCCTCGCAGCCGACTCTCAGATGGTGGCTCTTTGTCCTGGGGTCTTGAGAGGTGCAGCCTGCCCCGATGTCTTGAAAGGTTCTGGGCCTGGGTTAGCCTACCCATGGCCCATTACTTCGACACCTTGGGACGACAGCTCGGAAGAAATGCTGAGGCCTACGTCGACAACATTGTGATGAAGTCTCGGGAGGCGAGAACTTTGATTTAGGACCTGGAGGAGACCTTTGCGAGCCTGCGCCAGGTGGACTCGCGTCTCAACCCGGAGAAGTGTGTGTTTGGTGTCCCTTCCGGCAAGTTGCTGGGCTTCCTCGTGTCCCACAGGGGGATCGAGGCCAACCCAGAGAAGGTCAAGGCGATAGAAGACATGAGCCCACCGCAAACTCTTAAGGAGATGCAGAAGCTTGCGAGCTGCGTGACCTCGCTGGGGCGCTTCATCTCCAAGCTGGGAGAACGCGCCCTGCCGTTCTTCAAGCTGATGAAGAAGGGCCCATTCGAGTGGACTCCAGAAGCCGACCAAGCACTTCAAGACCTCATGAGATACCTGACCAGCCCTCCGGTGATGGTGGCGCCTTGCCCTCACGAGCCCCTGGTGCTTTACCTTGCCACCACTCCCTACTCCGCCAGCGCAGCTCTGGTGGCGGTCTGGGAGGAGCGCCAGGCCAGGGGGCTGCCACGCCATGTCGCGTCACCAGCCGAGGTGATGCAGGACCCGGAGGGCACTACAAGGGCTGAAGGAAGGCCAACGGGTGACCAGGCCCCGCAGGACGGCGTTTGCGGGCCCGCAGGGGCCCCAGCAGGCGATCGGGCTCTTGAGGTCCCGTCATCTCAAGAGGCGCCCCAACTGCCGGCAGGCACAAGCTTCGTCAATGTTCCTGCCCTCGTCGAGCACCCGATGTATTTCGTCAGCACGGTACTGCGGGATGCAAGGGCACGGTACCCCATGCCTTAGAAGCTCTTGCTCACGCTTCTGATGGCCTCACGCAAGCTGCGACACTACTTCCAAGGTCAACCAATCAAGCTCGTCTCGGCCTACCCGCTGGAGAGGGTACTCAGGAGCCCCAACACTGCTGGAAGAGTCGCTGAATGGAACATCGACCTGCAAGCATTCCAGCTAGAGTTTAGCACAACTAGGGTCATCAAGGGGGCAATGCTCGCCGACTTCATGGCAGAATGGACCGACGCCCCGGGGTTTGAAGTAGGCGAGGACCGATCTTTCTCACCAGGAAGTGAAGCACCAGATGGCTGGGTCATGTATTTCGATGGCGCGTTCACACGCTAGGGCGCGGGGGCTGGAGCAGTGCTCATCTCTCCTACTCAGGACAAGCTCTACTACGACATGCAGCTCTGCTTCCAGCAGGGCGACAAGGTCTCCAACAACATTGCAGAGTACAAAGGCCTCATTGCCGTCCTCAAGGCCGCGGTGGCCCTAGGGGTGAAGCGCCTCACCATCAAGAGCGACTCGCAGCTCCTCGTCAACTTCTCCAAAAAGGTATACGAGCCGAAGGACGAACACATGGAGGCATACCTCGCGGAGGTACGCAAAATGGAAAAGCATTTCCTGGGTCTAGAGCTGCAGCACGTACCCCATGGCACCAACAAGGAGACTGACGACATCGCCAAGAGGGCGTCCAAGCGACAACCCCAAGAGCCTGGCGTCTTTGAGGAGCGGCTCTTCAAGCCGTCGGCAGCACCTCCGCTCCCGGAGCCGTTGCCGCCTCGGGAGGAACTCCCCCAATCACCTGCCTCGGGAGCCCCGACCTGCGGCCTGACCTCGGGAGCGTGCCTACTCCTGGCGCTCGAGCCTCAGGAGGGGTGCTGGACCAAGGAGTTCAATGAATACCTGAAGCAAGGGATGCTGCCGGAGAAGGAGGAGGACGCGGAGCGCGTGGCCCGACAGGCTACGGCATACTACATCCAGGACGGTGAGTTATACAGGAACCGGCTAAATGATGTTACCTTACGATGCATCTCCAGGGAACAGGGGAATGAGCTGTTGGCCGACATACACGGTGGGGACTGCAGGCACCACTCGTCATCATGGACCCTTTTCGGCAAGGTGTTCCGCAGCGGGTTCTTAACGACGCAACCGAGCTGGTGAAGTCCTACGAGGCCTGCCAATTCCACGCCAAGTAGATCCATCAACTAGCTCAGGGCCTCTAGACCATCCCGCTCTCGTGGCCGTTCGCAGTCTGGGGGGCTGGATATCTTAGGCCCATTCCCTCGAGCGCCTAGGGGCTACCGCTACCTCTACATCGCCATCGACAAGTTCACCAAATGGGCGGAGGTAGAAGCCATCCGCACCATCCCGGTCGGATCTGCGGTCAAGTTCATCAAAGGTGTCGTAAGCCGGTTTGGGGTCCCTAATCGCATCATTACCGACAATGGCTCGCAGTTCACTAGTAATCTTTTCAAGGCATACTGTGCTAACCTTGGAACGCAGATTTGCTACGCTTTAATGGCACACCCCAGGAGCAACGGTCAAACTGAACGCGCCAACATGGAGGTCTTCAGGGGCCTCAAGACCAGGACCTTCAAGAAGAAGCTTGAGGCCTGCGGCAAGGGCTGGCACGACGAGCTCCAGTCTGTGTTGTGGTCCATCCGCACCACCGCCACCAAGCCAACAGGCGAGACCTCGTTCTTCCTCGTCTACAGAGCAGAAGCGGTTCTCCCTCGTGAGGTCTAGCATCGCTCTGCACGAGTCCTGGCATTTGACGAGATGTATCAGGACGCCATGTGGGGCATGGACCTTGCGTTGGGGGAGGAATGCCACCGTGAAGCCTCGCTCCAAGCGGCAAGGTACCAGCAGGCGCTGCGACGGTACCACTGTCACAGCGTCCGCTCCAGGACGCTCCAGGTGGGCGATCTCGTCCTGAGGCGGGTGCTCTCCAGGGAAGGGTTGTACAAGCTCTCGCCCATGTGGGAGGGCCCGTTTAGGATCACCCGTGTCTCCAGGCCTGGCGCCGCGCGCCTGGAGACACAGGACGAGATCCCCATCCAGAACGCCTGGAACATCTAGCATCTCCAGAGGTTCTACCCATGAAGCAAGGCCCCGTGCTTGTGAAGATCTCCACTTGTGACACTCTCACATAATAATGAGTGGGGTTGTACACACCCAGGAGTCTCAGAAGTGCCGCCCTTGGGCCTCAAGGGCTCCCTCCCACGTCTTAGTGGCAGCACTTAGCTCCGCGCTGGTTAGTGTTGGGGAACGTAGCAGAATTTTAAAATTTTCTACGCATCACCAAGATCAATCTATGGAGTCATCTAAAAAACGAGGGAGAGGGGAGTGCATCTACATACCCTTGTAGATCGGAAGCGTTCAAGAGAACGGGGTTGATGGAGTCGTACTCGTCGTGATCCAAATCACCGATGACCTAGCGCCGAATGGACGGCACCTCCATGTTCAACACACGTACGGTTGGGAAGACGTCTCCTCCAACTTGATCCATCAAGGGGGAAGGAGAGGTTGATGAAGATCCAGCAGCACGATGGCGTGGTGGTGGAAGCAATGGTGATCTCGGCAGTGCTTCGCCAAGCTCAGGGAGAGGGAGGAGTGTCACGGGAGGGAGAGGGAGGCGCCAGGGGCTAGGGTGCAGCTGCCCTCCCTCCCCCACTATATATAGGACCCCTAGGGGGGGGCGTCCGCCCTAGGAGATGAGATCTCCAAGGGTGGGGGGCGGCCAAGGGGGGTGGCTTGCCCCCCAAGCCAAGTGGGGCGCCCCCACCCCTAGGGTTTCCAACCCTAGGCACAGGGGGAAGACCAAGGGGGTGCACCAGCCCACTAGGGGCTGGTTCCCCTCCCACTTCAGCCCATGGGGCCCTCCGGGATAGGTGGCCCCACCCAGTGGACCCCCGGGACCCTTCCGGTGGTCTCGGTACAATACCGATTACCCCCGAAACTATCCCGATGGCCGAAACTTGACTTCCTATATATAAATCTTCACCTCCGGACCATTCCGGAACTCCTCGTGACGTCCGGGATCTCATCCGGGACTCCGAACAACTTTCGGGTTACCGTATACTAATATCTCAACAACCCTAGCGTCACCGAACCTTAAGTGTGTAAACCCTACGGGTTCGGGAGACACGCATACATGACCGAGACGACTCTCCGGTCAATAACCAACAGCGGGATCTGTATACCCATGTTGGCTCCCACATGCTCCTCGATGATCTCATCGGATGAACCATGATGTCAAGGATTCAATCAATCCCGTATACAATTCCCTTTGTCAATCGGTACGTTACTTGCCCGAGACTCGATCGTCGATATCCCAATACCTCGTTCAATCTCGTTACGGGCAAGTCACTTTACTCGTACCGTAATGCATGATCCCGTGATCAACCACTTGGTCACATTGAGCTCATTATGATGATGCATTACCGAGTGGGCCCAGAGATACCTCTCCGTCATACGGAGTGACAAATCCCAGTCTCGATTCGTGCCAACCCAACAGACACTTTCAGAGATACTCGTAGTGTACCTTTATAGTCAGCCAGTTACGTTGTGACGTTTGGCACACCCAAAGCACTCCTACGGTATCCGGGAGTTGCACAATCTCATGGTCTAAGGAAATGATACTTGACATTCGGGAAAGCTATAGTAAACGAACTACACGATCTTTGAGCTATGCTTAGGATTGGGTCTTGTCCATCACATCATTCTCCTAATGATGTGATCCCGTTATCAATGACATCCAATGTCCATAGTCAGGAAACCATGACTATATTTTGATCAACGAGCTAGTCAACTGGAGGCTCACTAGGGACATGTTGTGGTCTATGTATTCACACATGTATTACGATTTCCTAATAACACAATTATAGCATGAACAATAGACAATTATCATGAACAAAGAAATATAATAATAACCATTTTATTATTGCCTCTAGGGCATATTTCCAACAGTCTCCCACTTGCACTAGTGTCAATAGTCTAGTTACATTGTGATGAATCGAACACCCATGCAGTTCTGGTGTTGATCATGTTTTTCTCTAGGGAGAGGTTTAGTCAATGGATCTGCCACATTCAGGTCTGTATGTACTTTACAAATATCTATGTCTCCATTTGAACACTTTCACGAATGGAGTTGAAGCGACGCTTGATATGCCTGGTCTTCCTGTGAAACCTGGGCTCCTTGGCAAGGGCAATAGCTCCAGTGTTGTCATAGAAGAGAGTCATCGGGCCCGACGCATTGGGTATGATTCCTAGGTCAGTAATGAACTCCTTCACCCAGACTGTTTCTTGTGCTGCCTCCGAGGCTGCCATGTACTCCGCTTCACATGTAGATCCCGCCACAACGCTTTGCTTGCAACTGCACCAGCTTACTGCCCCACCATTCAAAATATACACGTATCCGGTTTGTGACTTAGAGTCATCCAGATCTATATCGAAGCTAGCATCGACATAACCCTTTACGACGAGCTCTTCGTCACCTCCATAAACGAGAAACATATCCTTAGTCCTCTTCAGGTACTTCAGGATATTCTTGACCGCTGTCCAGTGTTCCATGCCGGGATTACTTTGGTACCTTCCTACCAAACTTACGGCAAGGTTTACATCAGGTCTGGTACACAGCATAGCATACATGATAGACCCTATGGCCGAGGCATAGGGGACGACACTCATCTTTTCTCTATCTTCTGCCGTGGTCGGGCATTGAGCCGTGCTCAATCTCGTACCTTGCAATACAGGAAAGAACCCCTTCTTTGACTGATCCATATTGAACTTCTTCAATATCTTGTCAAGGTACGTACTCTGTGAAAGACCAATGAGGTGTCTCGATCTATCTCTATAGATCTTGATGCCTAATATGTAAGCAGCTTCTCCAAGATCCTTCATTGAAAAACAGTTGTTCAAATAGGCCTTTATGCTTTCCAAGAATTCTATATCATTTCCCATCAATAGTATGTCATCCACATACAATATGAGAAATGCTACAAAGCTCCCACTCACTTTCTTGTAAATGCATGCTTCTCTATAAGTCTGCGTAAACCTAAATGCTTTGATCATCTCATCAAAACGAATGTTCCAACTCCGAGATGCTTGCACCAGCCCATAGATCGAGCGTTGGAGCTTGCACACCTTGTCAGCATTCTTAGGATCGACAAAACCTTCCGTCTGCATCATATACAATTCTTCCTTAAGGAAACCATTAAGGAATGTCGTTTTGACGTCCATTTGCCATATCTCTTAATCATAGAATGCGGCAATTGCTAACATGATTCGGACAGACTTCAGCTTCGCTACGGGTGAGAAAGTCTCATTGTAGTCAATCCCTTGAACTTGTCGATAACCCTTAGCGACAAGCCGAGATTTATAGATGGTCACATTACCATCCGCGTCTATCTTCTTCTTAAAGATCCATTTATATTCTATGGCTCGCCGATCATCGGGCAAGTCAGTCAAAGTCCATACTTCGTTTTCATACATGGATCCTATCTCGGATTTCATGGCTTCCAGCCATTTGTCGGAATCTGCGCCCGCCATCGCTTCTTCATAGTTCGAAGGTTCACCGTTGTCTAACAACATGATTTCCAAGACAGGGTTGCCGTACCACTCTGGTGCGGAACGTGTCCTTGTGGACCTACGAAGTTCAGTAGCAACTTGATCTGAAGTTTCATGATCATCATCATTAACTTCCTCTCTAGTCGGTGCAGGCACCTCAGGAACATTTTCTTGAGCTGTGCCACTTACCGGTTCAAGAGGTAATACTTCATCGAGTTCTACTTTCCTCCCACTTATTTCTTTCGAGAGAAACTCTTTCTCTAGAAAGGATCCATTCTTGGCAACAAAGATCTTGCCTTCAGATCTGATGTAGAAGGTATACCCAATAGTTTCTTTAGGGTATCCTATGAAGTCGCATTTTTCCAATTTGGGTTCGAGCTTTTAGGTTGAAGTTTCTTGACATAAGCATCGCATCCCCAAACTTTTAGAAATGACAGCTTAGGTTTCTTCCCAAACCATGATTCATATGGTGTCGTCTCAATGGATTTCGACGGAGCCCTATTTAAAGTGAATGCGGTAGTCTCTAAAGCATAGCCCCAAAATGACAGCGGTAAATCGGTAAGAGACATCATAGATCGCACCATATCCAATAGAGTGCGATTACGACGTTCGGACACACCATTACGCTGAGGTGTTCCAGGCGGCGTGAGTTGTGAAACTATTCCACATTTCCTTAAGTGTGTGCCAAATTCGTGACTCAAGTATTCTGCCCCACGATCTGATCACAAGAACTTGATTTTTCTATCACGTTGATTCTCAACCTCACTCTGAAATTCCTTGAACTTTTCAAAGGTCTCAGACTTGTGTTTCATTAAGTAGACATACCCATATCTACTCAAGTCATCAGTGAGGGTGAGAACATAACGATAGCCACTGCGAGCCTCAACACTCATTGGACCGCACACATCAGTATGCATGATTTCCAATAAGTTGGTTGCTCGCTCCATTGTTCCTGAGAACGGAGTCTTGGTCATTTTACCCATGAGGCATGGTTCGCACGTGTCAAATGATTCGTAATCAAGAGACTCCAAAAGTCCATCTGCATGGAGCTTCTTCATGCGTTTGACACCTATGTGACCAAGACGGCAGTGCCACAAGTATGTGGGACTATCATTATCAACCTTACATCTTTTGGTATTCACACTATGAATATGTGTAACATTACGCTTGAGATTTATTAAGAATAAACCATTCACCAGCGGAGCATGACCATAAAACATATCTCTCATATAAATAGAACAACCATTATTCTCGGATTTAAATGAGTAGCCATCTCGAATTAAACGAGATCCTGATACAATGTTCATGCTCAAAGCTGGCACTAAATAACAATTATTGAGGTTTAAAACTAATCCCGTAGGTAAATGTAGAGGTAGCGTGCCGACGGTGATCACATCGACCTGGGAACCATTCCCGACGCGCATCGTCACCTGGTCCTTCGCGAGTCTCCGCTTATTCCGCAGCTCCTGCTTTGAGTTACAAATGTGAGCAACCGCACCGGTATCAAATACCCAGGAGCTACTACGAGTACTGGTAAGGTACACATCAATTACATGTATATCACATATACCTTTAGTGT
This sequence comes from Triticum aestivum, assembly GCF_018294505.1. Classification (NCBI taxonomy): domain Eukaryota; kingdom Viridiplantae; phylum Streptophyta; class Magnoliopsida; order Poales; family Poaceae; genus Triticum; species Triticum aestivum. Next base: position 417,485,871 of record NC_057800.1, read on the forward strand.
TGCCGGCCTCCTTGTCCGCTAAGTATATTGGGCAGTTCCGCTTCCAGTGACCACTTCCCTTGCAATAAAAACACTCAGTCTCAGGCTTGGGTCCATTCTTTGACTTCTTCCCGGCAGCTTGCTTACCGGGCGCGGCAACCCCCTTGCCGTCCTTCTTGAAGTTCTTCTTACCCTTGCCTTTCTTGAACTTAGTGGTTTTATTCACCATCAACACCTGATGTTCCTTTTTGATTTCCACCTCCGCTGATTTCAGCATTGAATATACCTCAGAATGGTCTTTTCCATCCCCTGCATATTGAAGTTCATCACAAAGCTCTTGTAGCTCGGTGGAAGCGACTCAAGGATTCTGTCAATGACCGCGTCATCCGGGAGATTAACACCCAGCTGAGTCAAGAGGTTATGCAACCCAGACATTTTGAGTATGTGCTCACTGACAGAACTATTTTCCTCCATCTTACAACTGAAGAACTTGTCAGAGACTTCATATCTCTCGACCCAGGCATGAGCTTGGAAAACCATTTTCAGCTCTTCGAACATCTCATATGCTCGTGTCGCTCAAAACACTTTGGGAGCCCCGGTTCTAAGCTGTAAAGCATGCCGCATTGAACGAAGGAGTAATCACCAACACGTGACTGCCAAGCATTCATAACGTCTTGGTTCTCTGGGATGGGTGCGTCACCTAGCGGTGCTTCTAGGACATAATCTTTCTTGGCAGCTATGAGGATGATCCTCAGGTTCTGGACCCAGTCCGTATAGTTCCTGCCATCATCTTTCAGCTTGGTTTTCTCTAGGAATGCGTTGAAGTTGAGGGCAACATTAGCGTGGGCCATTTGATCTACAGGACATAGTGTAAAGATTTGAGACTAAGTTCATGATAATTAAGTTCATCTAATCAAATTATTCAATGAACTCCCACTCAGATGGACATCCCTCTAGTCATCTAAGTGAAACATGATCCGAGTCAACTAGGCCGTGTCCAATCATCACGTGAGACGGACTAGTCAACATCGGTGAACATCTTCATGTTGATCGTATCTACTATACGACTCATGCTCGACCTTTCGGTCTTCCGTGTTCCGAGGCCATGTCTGTACATGCTAGGCTCGTCAAGTCAACCTAAGTGTATTGCTTGTGTAAATCTGGCTTACACCCGTTGTATTCGAACATTAGAATCTATCACACCCGATCATCACGTGGTGCTTCGAAACAACGAACCTTCGCAACGGTGCATAGTTAGGGGGAACACTTTCTTGAAATTATTACGAGGGATCATCTTATTTAAGCTACCGTCGTTCTAAGCAAATAATATGTAAAACATGATAAACATCACATGCAATCAAATAGTGACATGATATGGCCAATATCATTTGCTCCTTTTGATCTCCATCTTCGGGGCTCCATGATCATCGTTATCACCGGAATGACACCATGATCTCCATCATCATGATCTCCATCATCGTGTCTTCTTGAAGTTGTCTCGTCATCTATTACTTCTACTACTATGGCTAACGCTTTAGCAATAAAGTAAAGTAATTACATGACATTTATGTTGACACGCAGGTCATAAATAAATTAAGACAACTCCTATGGCTCCTGCCGGTTGTCATACTCATCGACATGCAAGTCGTGATTCCTATTACAAGAACATGATCAATCTCATACATCACATATATCATTCATCACATCCTTTTGGCCATATCACATCACACGGCACATGCTGCAAAAACAAGTTAGACATCCTCTAATTGTTGTTGCAAGTTTTTACGTGGCTGCTATAGGTTTCTAGCAAGAATGTTTCTTACCTACGCCAAAACCACAACGTGATATGCCAATTTCTATTTACCCTTCATAAGGACCCTTTTCATCGAATCCGATCTGACTAAAGTGGGAGAGACAGACACCCGCTAGCCACCTTATACAACTAGTGCATGTTAGTCGGTGGAACCAGTCTCACGTAAGTGTACATGTAAGGTCAGTCCGGGCCGCTTCATCCCATTATGCCGCCGAATCAAGATAAGACTAGTAACGGCAAGTAAATTGACAATATCGACGCCCACAACTGCTTTGTGTTCTACTCGTGCATAGAAACTACGCATAGACCTAGCTCATGATGCCACTGTAGGGGAACGTAGCAGAATTTTAAAATTTTCTACGCATCACCAAGATCAATCTATGGAGTCATCTAGCAACGAGGGAGAGGGGAGTGCATCTACATACCCTTGTGTATCGCGCGCGGAAGCGTTCAAGAGAACGGGGTTTGATGGAGTCGTACTCGTCGTGATCCAAATCACCGATGACCTAGCGCCGAACGGACGACACCTCCGCGTTCAACACACGTACAGTTGGGAAGACGTCTCCTCCAACTTGATCCAGCAAGGGGGAAGGAGAGGTTGATGAAGATCCAGCAGCACGACGGCGTGGTGGTGGAAGCAAGGTGATCTCGGCAGGGCTTCGCCAAGCTTAGGGAGAGGGAGGAGTGTCACGGGAGGGAGAGGGAGGCGCCAGGGGCTAGGGTGCGGCTGCCCTCCCTCCCCCCACTATATATAGGACCCCTAGGGGGGGCGCCGGCCCTAGGAGATGAGATCTCCAAGGGGGGCAAGGGGGTGGCTTGCCCCCCCAAGCCAAGTGGGGCGCCCCCACCCCTAGGGTTTCCAACCCTAGGCGCAGGGGGAGGCCCAAGGGGGGCGCACCAGCCCACTAGGGGCTGGTTCCCCTCCCACTTCAGCCCATGGGGCCCTCCGGGATAGGTGGCCCCACCCAGGACCCTTCCGGTGGTCCCGGCACAATACCGATTACCCCCGAAACTTTCCCGATGGCCGAAACTTGACTTCCTATATATAAATCTTCACCCCCGGACCATTCCGGAACTCCTCGTGACATCCAGGACTCCGAACAACTTTCGGGTTACCGTATACTAATATCTCAACAACCCTAGCATCACCGAACCTTAAGTGTGTAGACCCTACGGGTTCGAGAGACACGCAGACATGACCGAGATGACTCTCCGGTCAATAACCAACAGCGGGATCTGGATACCCTTGTTGGCTCCCACATGCTCCTCGATGATCACATCGGATGAACCACGATGTCGAGGATTCAATCAATCCTGTATACAATTCCCTTTGTCAATCGGTATGTTACTTGCCCGAGACTCGATCGTCGGTATACCAATACCTCGTTCAATCTCGTTACCGGCAAGTCACTTTACTCGTACCGTAATGCATGACCCCATGATCAACCACTTGGTCACATTGAGCTCATTATGATGATGCATTACCGAGTGGGCCCAGAGATACCTCTCCGTCATACGGAGTGACAAATCCCAGTCTTGATTCGTGCCAACCCAACAGACACTTTCGGAGATACCCATAGTGTACCTTTATAGTCACCTAGTTACGTTGTGACGTTTGGCACACCCAAAGCACTCCTACGGTATCCGGGAGTTGCACAATCTCATGGTCTAAGGAAATGATACTTGACATTCGGGAAAGCTATAGCAAACGAACTACACGATCTTTGAGCCATGCTTAGGATTGGGTCTTGTCCATCACATCATTCTCCTAATGATGTGATCCCATTATCAATGACATCCAATGTCCATAGTCAGGAAACCATGACTATATTTTGATCAACGAGCTAGTCAACTAGAGGCTCACTAGGGATGTGTTGTGGTCTATGTATTCACACATGTATTACGATTTCCGAATAACACATTTATAACATGAACAATAGACAATTATCATGAACAAAGAAATATAATAATAACCATTTTATTATTGCCTCTAGGGCATATTTCCAACAGTTAGAAGACAAGAAAACTAGACTAGGTGCCGGACGCGACTTTTCATTTGCTTTCCATAGTTGGCTTGCCCCTTTTTCTTAATGGAAGTTTGCATTCTAGCCTTTCTTGTCCTCTTTGTTCGATCGCCTTCCCCTCTGTTCTTCCTTGGATTTTTGTTTTGGTCCGTGCTCACCCTCGCATGCCTCGCGAGGGGGCTGGACAGGTGCCCTCGTGGAGGTGCCCTCGTGAACATTTTCCCTGTTCTTCGTGAGGCACCCTCGCCCGATCCCACAAGCTGGCACACCTCTCTCAGTCCGTGCCCCTCGGGTACCGCGATGCGAAGTGCTGGGTCATGGGCGGCGGCGCCTGCGACCAGGATTCAGAAGAATAAAAGTTTCCTAACGAATTTTTGCAGCTCCTAGACGCCTTCTGAGCAAAGGAGGCCTCTCCAGGCACTGGGGAATGCGCGCATCACGAGGCAGAAACTACTTCAGGCACATCAAGCTAAGTTATCTCTACACGCCCACATAAAATGTTGGTACCATAACACATCGCAGGGACGATACACATAACATAGCAACTCGGAAATTATGGTTCATTACACGCCCCCGCAGGGCCCATACTTGTTTATTCTTAAACGCAGGAAGGAAAGAGCAAAACAAAAGTGGCGCGTGCCCCCATAGCAGTTTGTGAGGGTGGACCCATGGTGCTTCCCTGAGCTTAGCCAGACCCCTCCTCACGCTTCACTGGAGCGCGGCGACGAGATGACCTGCTGCCTCCCTCGAAACGGGCGCGGCAGCTGGTCATAGCCGCCGCTGCTGGAGCTATCACTGGAGGAGGAGCTGCCGTAGCTGGATGAGCCGCGGCCAGTGCCGAGGATGAATCCACCTTCCTCCTTGTCACAACCATCACTAAGGCCGAGCACCTCGTCGCCGTCATTGTCCTCGGGGCAGCACCCGACGCGGCGACCGTCTTCCCCAAATACCCTCATGAAGAGGGTCGCGTCGCCGTCGTACTTGAAGTGGAGGGCACACCGCCTGCCCAGTCCATGCGCGCGGGTGAACGTCTGCCAGCCACGGGCCAAGGCTGCGTTGCCCGCGGCGGAGACTTCCACCACAACCCACGAAGCCCTGCTGCAGCAACCGTCCGCCTGCAGCCAGAGACCGCCTGGACATATGAACGACAGTTCCCGACAAAGAACCGCGGGAGCTGAAGCCAGGTGCCAGCCGGGTTCTCCGACCACACGACGAACTCCGGCGTCACCTCCGCTGAATGGAAGCGTGGCCGAGGAGGCCGCGCAACCACGGCATGCCTCACTTCATCAACGGCACTGCCACTGCGTGCTTGTGCGGGCGACCATGCCCCCTCTTGGGTGGTGGTGGTGAAAGGATCGATATGGTTGACTAGAGGGGGGGGGGTGAATAGGCAACTAACAATTTTTAACCTTTCTTTACCAAATTAAACTTTGCATCAAACTAGGTTTTCTAGATGTGCAACTAGGTGAGCAACCTATATGATGCAACAACAACGAACATACAAGCAAGCAAGAGAAGTAACACCAATAAGCTTGCGCAAGTAAAGGTAAGAGATAACCAAGAGTGGACCCGGTGAAGACGAGGATGTGTTACCGAAGTTCCTTCCTTTTGAGGGGAAGTACGTCTCCGTTAGAATGGTGTGGAGGCACAATGCTCCCCAAGAAGCCACTAGGGCCACCATATTCTCCTCACGCCCTCACACAATGCGAGATGCCGTGATTCCACTATTGGTGCCCTTGGAGGCGGCAACCGGACCTTTACAAACAAGGTTGGGGCAATCTCCACAACTTAATTGGAGGCTCCCAACAACACCACGAAGCTTCACCACAATGGACTATGGCTCCGTGGTGACCTCAACCGTCTAGGGTGCTCAAACACCCAAGAGTAACAAGATCAGCTAGGGATTGGTGGTGGAATCAAATTTCTCTTGGTGGAAGTGTAGATTGGGGCCTTCTCAACCACTCTCGAGCAAATCAACAAGTATGATTGGCTAGAGAGAGAGATCGGGAAAAAATGGAGCTTGGAGCATTAATGGAGCTTGAGGGGGAAGAGGTAAGTCAACGAAGAAGAAGGGGATCCCCTTTTATAGTGGGGGTAACAATCCAACCGTTACCCCACTAAACAGCCCTGCAGAGGGCGGTACTACCGTAGTGGGCAGCGGTACTACCGCTCCCCCTTACGGTACTACCGCCCAGACAGAGAGTGCTTGAAGGCAGAGGAGGGACTGGCCCGGCGTGGTACTGCCAGACAGGCCCAACATGGTACTGCCGCGGTGGTAGGGCAGTACTACCGCTCTCGAGCGGTACTACTGCACCTACTACCGCTGCAAGTGCCTCTCAACCCGACACGAGAAGTGCCCCCCTCGAGTCGAGGCGGTAGTGGCCCGGTACCACAGCGGTACTGCCGCTGAGGACGCACAAGCGGTACTACCAGTGGGCACCGCGGTACTACCGCTGGGGCTAAAGACAGCTCAATCGGCAGGGAAAAAGACCTCCAACGGCGCGGGAAGGCCCAGATGGTGTGAAAGGAAAGTGTACGTGATGATTCCACCCTAGCCATACCAAAGTAGACCCCTCTTGACAGAAAGGTGACTCCTAAGAAACTAGTCCACCAACAAGAAATGAAAGAGCTACACCGTCTTGAAAAACACTCCGAGGGGAAAGAAATCGTCTCGAGCCAAAGGAAGAATCTCTGAAACACTCAACGCACAAGGTTAGTCCACAAATATGTTGTCATCAATCACCAAAACTACATCGAGAGAGATATGCTTAACAATCTCCCCCTTTTTCGTGGATATGACAACTAGGGATTTTGTCGGTGTACAAAAAGAGGGGTACACTTTTTGTACCCCTATAACTGTGCACGGGCAGTCTGAGCCACGGGCACCACCACACCAAGCAAGGCAAGGAAGGTGAGCCAGGGTAAGACCGAAGCTCAAGAGAACTAGAACGACACCAAGGCCAAGACCACGAAGAGCGAAGGGGACAAAGCGGACTCCCCGGCAAGATCCTTGCCGGGAGACAGTTCTAGTAACCCCGGCAAGACCCTTGCCGCAGCAACTCGCCCCACACCTACGGAGCAAATCACCCTTGAGTCCACTGCCCCCAAAAGGGCAAGGATTCGGGAGACATCCCCGTGGCGGCCTGCAGATCTTTGTGAAGACATTCAAGATCAGATACGCACTAAGGAGACGACAACCCTTGGTGGGATCCCAGCCGAGGAAGACCACAAGGCCCCCGGCAAGCGCCTTGCCGGGGATGACAGCAGGCGCCTCGGCAAGACCCTTGCCGGGGCCCCGGCAAGGCCCTTACCGAGGACACACGCAGGGCCACCATCAGGCCCACGCCGACTAAACCTCCACCACCGCATGCATGCAGCTGCCGACCCAACCAGCTGGGCAGGCACCTGCGTGGCGGCATGCAGATCTTCGTAAAGACCCGCCACTGTGCCACCTCAGCCGCCTGCTTACCTATGTGGCATCGCATGCGTCGCTGGCCAGGGCGCGTGTCGACACAAGAAGGAGCAGCGACGGACGAGACAGGTTTCTCCCCCGTCCCCGATAAAGCATGGACACCTAAGCAAGACACATTAAATGCGCCTTTTCATGTAATGCGAGGGGTAACCTCGCATCACTGTACCCCTTTCCACCTCCTGTGTGCCACTGTGGCAACCCCTTTTTCTATAAAAGGAGGCCCGAGGCGACCAGAGGAGGGATTCGGCTTTTTGGAGCTCCTCACGCCCCATAGCTAGCTCAAGAACAGAGATATACAATCCACCAAAGCAGGAGTAGGGTTTTACGCATCCTCGGGGCGCGAACCTGGATAAACGAACCGTGTGCTATCTGTTTGATCCGCTCTTAACGACCCCGCGCCCCGCTAACCACAGTAGGGATTCTTGTGATCCCATATGTGTCATTCCCACCGACATCTCTGGCGCGCCAGGTAGGGGGCGCAGTTGTGAGAATCGGCTTTAGCAGTTAGTTCGGCGCTTCTTCATCATCATGACGCCCAAGAAGAAGACGATGGTGGCGGTTGGCCAGTCGGAAGCCGGACAGCCCGTCCCGACGCGAGCGAGCAGCGGACCGGTCGCACAAAGGACCCGGGGCGCTGCTCGCGAACACCAACACCATCCCAACAGCCGGAGTTTGGGAGGGGGCGATGTTTGTGCGCCTGGTAACAGGCCACACGTCGCTAAATCCAAAGGCGGAGCCAAGCCCTTCGCGGGTGGAGCGGGGCCTTCCAGGGTCATCGCCGCAGCGCCCGAAGGCGACGCAAGGGCCTCCAAGACTCCCACGCCGGCGCCAACAGCGCGCTCCTCCCAGGCACCGCGCGACGAACGTCGTAATCACGCCGAAGATCCTGGGCGTCGCCGCGGGAAGAGCCCCGAGCGCCACTCCTGAGACGTAGAAGACCTACCCACTCGCTGAGGCACTGGTGAAAACGGCATGCGACCGCAGGGTCGTGATAGAGCTCCTTCTGACATGGTCAAAAGTCGAAGCGCGTCACGATCCGTGCAGGTTTCGCTGCCACCGACGCCAGCAGAGGCCCTGGCGCGCGCGCAGTTGCTCCTCGATTTTCCTCCCACTACGGGGAAACTCGATGAATGGAGAGCCACTATCTGAAGCCTTGTTGCGGTGGCCAACAAAGACGAACCAAGTCCGGTGGGGCCCCCGGGTCGACGCTCCGATGGAGTCCCGTGGACCAATGGCGGAAAAGCCGGCGGCGCCGCGACCATGGTGCATTCACCTCTTCCCCATCCGGTACCGCGGACGCCGGCTCATCACGATGTCGTGGGCGACGACATCTCCATAGCATCGTCTGTCCCGCGGACCCACTGTGACCAGCGCCAAGTTCTTCGGGAACGAGCCCATGAAGACGCTCGAACCACTATCGAGCGCCGGCGTGGAGCACGCCACCAGTAAGACAGGCGAGCAGGGCCTGCTGTGAACCACCCGGCCCCGGAGAGCCCTGGAGGCCTACCTTACGAGGTAGGCTGTCCGGCTTTTACCCGTGAGCTGCGGCAGTTCCAGTGGCCCACTCACCGCACCTTCAAACCAGACATTGTCAAAAAGTACAATGGCAAGACTCACCCGTCTGAGTTCCTCAGCATCTACACCATCGCGATGCAAGTGCCGTAGCCCGCGACGATAAGGTGCTTGCGAATTACTTCCATTGGCTCTTAAACCCAACGCCATGTCGTGGTTGATGCACTTGCCGGTAGACTCTATTTCCTCTTGGTCGGATTTGTGCCATGAGTTTGTGGGCGCCTTTACTGGAGGTCACCAAGCCCATGGCCAAGCAAGTGACCTGCATGTCATTCCCCAGAAGGGATGCGAGAGTCTGCGCAATTATATACAGAGGTTCAGCCGGGTACAATACAATATCCCTGATGTTCACCCTGCCGCCATCATCAGCGCGTTCCATCAGAACGTGCGTAACCGCAAGATGCGTGAAGAACCGGCAATGAACAAGGTGAAAGATGTGGCAAAACTCTATGTTCTTGCTGATAGATGTGCCCGAGCTGAAGAGGGAAGGAAGTACCCCGACGAAGATGCCGGCGTGGAAACCAACTCCTCAGATGAGGATACTGCCGCCCTGGCAAAGAAAGGCCGGCGCCGCAACAGGAAGCGCAAAGGTAAAGATGTGCTTGCCGTCGAGGGATCTGACGACGCCGGCTCCGCCAAGAAAACCAAGGCAGATGACCCCGGCAAGGAAATTGCCGGATGTGTCGCCTGCCGGTCCTTGGCGGCTGCCGAGAAGCCAGGAAACTCCGACAAGCAATACCGCAAGATCCATCGCACCAAAGGCCATGATCTCCAGAACCGCCGACAGGTTGAGCTCCTTGCTGAGAAGCAGAGGGCTGAATATGAGAGGCGGGACAAGGAGAAAGGCCAGGACGGTGCTGAGGGGTCCGGCAAGAAGCATGACGGCCAGGCGGGCCATCGCGGTAAAGATAAACAGCGGGAGAGGCCCACCCGGGGCCGTGACAAAAAGCCAGAAGATGATGATCACGAAGAGGACGATGAGTCTGGTGACCAAGAATTTCAGAAAGCTACAGAGGCCATGTGTGTCGATGGTGGCGCCTCGCTGCATACCTCTCACCGCCAGCTTAAACAGTGGGCGTGTGAGATTACAGCGGCGGAACCGTCGTTTGATGCCCAAAGGCCGCTGAAGTGGTCCAGCACACCTATCATTTTTGACACTGAGGATCACCCTGATCGCACTACTGCAGTCGGGTGCTTGCCATTGTTGGTTTCACCAACAATACGCAACCTCAAGGTGACAAAGATGCTAGTCGATGGCGGGGCCGGTCTGAACTTAATCTCGCCTGCCGTGATCGAGAAATTGCAGATTCCTGATGAAGACCTCGAAGAGACGGGCATGTTTCAGGGGGTCAACCCGGGAAGAATTCAACCAAAGGGAAAGGTCACGTTGCCCGTGACTTTTTGGAGTGATCTGAACTACATGACAGAAAGGATTGTGTTCGATGTTGCCAAGATCCCCTTGCCTTACAACGGGATCCTTGGCCGCCCAGCGCTGACCAAGTTCATGGCGGCGTCACATTATGCCTACAACACCCTGAAGATGCCGGGGCCTGTGACGATCATCACCGTCCCGTCAGACAAGAAGGATGCGCTAATTTGCGCTGACCAACTCTACCAACAAGCAGTTGCAGCAGCCGCCACTGCTAAGGCACTTGCTCCTGCCGCTGGAGCCCCGGGAAGGTGAAAGAAGAAGACTGGTGAGACCTCAGGCACCCACTCCGGCAAGCGCACCTCTTCGGAGTGTAGCGCTCCCGTCGAGGACGTGCCAGAGAGCTCCGCCGACAGAAACAAGAAGTCCAGGGCCACACCACCGGGAACCAAGAAGGTTTCTATCAAGGAAGACGACGCAGGAGGAGCTTTTACCATAAGCTCCACCCTTGACGACAAATAGGAAGACGTGCTCGTCACCTTCCTGTGGGCGAATGTCGATGTGTTTGCATGGCAAGCATCCGACATCCCCGGCGTTCCCAGGGAGGTGATTGAGCACCACCTTGTTGTCTGTCCTCATGCGCGGCCCGTCAAGCAGAAGGTCAGAAAGCAAGCTTTGGAACGACAAGAGTTCATCACAGAGGAGATCCGGAAACTGGAAGCAGCGGGTTTGGTAAGAGGAGTGCTCCATCCAACGTGGTTGGCCAATCCGGTGGTAGTGCGCAAGGCAAATGGGAAGTGGAGGCTGTGTATTGATTACACAGATATTAATAAGGCTTGTCCCAAAGATCCCTTCCCGTTGCCGCGCATCGACCAGATTGTTGACTCCACAGCTGGGTGTGATCTGTTGTCATTCCTCGATGCCTACTCCGGCTACCACCAGATCTTCATGACAAGGGAAGATGAAGAGAAAACAGCATTCATCACCCCACGTGGTACGTATTGCTTTATACGGATGCCTTTCGGGTTGAAGAGTGCTGGTTCAACGTTTGCAAGGGCAGTCCAAATTGGTTTTGAACCCCAACTCCATAGAAATATGGAAGCTTATATGGATGATATAGTGGTCAAAACCAAGAACAGGGCAACCCTCATATCAGATTTACAAGAAACATTTGCAAACCTATGCAAGATCAATCTCAAGCTGAACCCTGAGAAGTGCGTCTTCGGTGTCCCGTCTGGCAAGCTTCTCGGGTTCTTTGTGTCACAGCGTGGGATAGAGGCCAATCCGGACAAGATCAAAGCTATAGAGCAGCTTGAAGCGCCCAAGCGAGTCAAGGATGTGCGTCGGCTTGCTGGTTGCGTTGCCGCCATGAGCAGGTTCATTTCCAAGTCCGCCGAGCGCGCCCTTCCCTTTTTCAAGATTTTGAAAAAGGCAGGCCCGATGGAGTGGACACCACAAGCCTAAGCAGCATTGCAAGATTTGAAGAAGTACCTCTCCTCCACGCCAATACTAGTTGCGCCTAGGCCACAGGAACCGTTGCTGCTGTATCTGGCGGCAACGAACCAGGTGGTCAGCGCCGCACTAGTGGCGCAGAGAGAAATTGATGATGAGGTAATAGCAGCGACGGAGCCCGATGCCACCGATGCCGAGACGACGCAGTCAATTGAAGTGCCACCGAAGAAGAAAATGATGCAACACCCGGTCTACTTTGTTAGTTCCCTCCTGCAGGGGGCTAGATCGAGGTACTTCAGTGTGCAGAAACTGCTCTTCGGCCTTCTTATGGCCTCGAGGAAGCTGCATCACTACTTCCAGGCGCACGAAATCACTGTCGTCACTCGCCTCCCTCTGCAACGGATATTGCACAATCCAGACGCAACGGGAAGGATCGTAGAGTGGGCACTGGAACTGTCCAGCTTTGGCCTCAAGTTTGAGAGTACCTCGACGATTCAAAGCCAAGTCCTGGTGGAGTTCATTGCAGAATGGACCGCGACGCCTGACGAAGAAACCCAAGAGACTGCTCTCCCCGGCAAGGAGGCAAGTTGCGACTGGATCATGTACTTTGATGGAGCTTTCTCCTTACAGGGCGCCGGGGCTGGCGTACTGCTTGTCGCGCCCACCGGATAGCACCTCAAGTACGTGATCCAGATGCACTTCCCCAGGGAGGTGTCAACAAACAATACGGCTGAGTATGAAGGGCTGCTTGCCGGTCTTAGGATCGCGGTGGACCTCGGAATCAAGAAACTCGTCGTCAGAGGCGACTCGCAACTTGTCGTCAAGCAAGTCAACAAGGATGACCAGAGCCCGTTGATGAAGGCCTACTTCGATGAAGTGAGGAAGCTATAAGAGCATTTTGATGGTATACAGGCAGAATACGTTCCCCAAGCGGAGAATGATATCGCCGATTACCTGTCAAAATGCGCTGCCCTCAAGCTACCTGTGGAACCAGGTACCTTTGTGCTTCAGCTAACTCAGCCATCCGTTGATCCATCAACAGAGTAGAACAAGAGGAGAAAATCAGGGCCCGCCAAGTACTTTCCCGTCGAGATCCCCGAAGCCGCCGGCAAGGATGTTGCCAGAGACACTAAGCCCGCCACGGGACGGCTAGCTCCGGTAGAGCATCAAGCTCTTGCCATGGAGACAGCCGCTCTGATAGCGGAGGAAATGCCTTTAGTCCTCGCCGTCGAGCCCCAGGCTCCAGCGTGGGCACAACATACCGTCCCTCCAAACAGGGGAACTTCTTGAGGAGCAGGAAGAAGCGGAAAAAGTAGCCCGTCGCTCTACTATGTACCAGTTCGTCGATGACGTCCTGTACAGAAAGAGGCCGAACGGCATGAAATTGAAGTGTATCCCTCGAGAGGAAGGACTGGGGCTGTTGGCGGAGATACATGGAGGCATATGTGGATCCCACATCGGGTCAAGGGCCCTTGCCGGCAAAGCGTTTCGGCAAGGCTTCTTCTGGCCCACCGCCCTCCAGGATGTGACGACACTAGTCACCAGGTGTGAAGCGTGTCAGTTCCATTCAAAGAAGCTTCATCAGCCAGCTCAAGCCCTTCAAACCATTCCTCTCTCCTGGCCTTTCTCGGTCTGGGGGCTTGACATACTGGGCCCTTTCCCCCACACTGTCGGGGGCTTTGAGTACTTGTACGTTGCAATCGACAAGTTCACAAAGTGGCCATAAGTGGAAGCAGTGAGGAAGGTCACAACACAGTCAGCCGTCAAGTTCTTCAAAGGACTGGTGTGCCGTTTTGGTGTACCCAATAGGGTTATCACTGACAACGGCATGCAGTTCACAAGCCACACCTTCATGCAATATATTCAAGACCTCGGCAGCAAGGTCTATTTCGCTTCCGTTGCTCACCCACGAAGCAATGGTCAAGCTGAGAGGGAAAATGCTGAAGTACTGCGAGGCCTGAGGACAAAGACCTTTGACAGACTGCACAAGAGTGAAAGGCGCTGGATTGATGAATTGCCGACGGTTCTTTGGTCAATCAGAACGACACCAAATCGAGCCACCGGCCAGACACCCTTTTCCTTGGTATACGGGGCAGAAGCAGTTCTCCCCATGGAACTCATGTATGGGTCACCTCGAGTACTCGCTTATGACGAGCTTGAGCAAGAGCAATTGCGGCAAGATGACGCAACGCTCCTTGAGGAAGATCGTCTTTGGGCGGCTGTGAGAGCAGCGCGCTACCAGCAAGCCTTGCGCCGCTACCATAGCCGCAAGGTTCATGCCCGAAGCTTTGAGGAAGGCGACCTTGTTCTTCGGTGCGTTCAATTGGCCAAGAATTCCAACAAGTTGACGCCCAAGTGGGAAAGCCCTTATCGGGTAATACGAGTCACCAGGCCCGGTGCAGTCCACCTGGAGACCGAAGATGCCGTTCCGGTGAGTAACTCCTGGAACATTGAGCATCTTCGCAAGTTTTACCCGTGAGGCGCGGCTTGTCGGGCCCCTCGGCAAGCCACCTTTTGTACGAGCCTTGCCGATGATGCATGTAACCCTCTGTACAAAGCCAGGCGTAGACCCTGAGCATAAATAAATGAAGTGCTGGCGCCCTAAGTTATAGCATGCATGCTAGGTCAAGTCTCGTCCTTGGTTAGGGTTGATAGTGCTTAGCGGTGACTAACCCCTAGCTTAGAGGTTGAGTGTGCGTCTCTTTGTCTTTCTTTTGTCTTCTTTGGTTCAGAGGACACACAGATATCCGTGCCGAACCACTTGGGGAAAAAAAGAGGAACAAACCAGCATCTAGCCCCCGGCAAGCCAGTATTGCCGGGGGCTGCAAGAGCAAAGATTCACCCACGGCGAACCAGGGTTGCCGGGGACTGCAGCTTCAGATAAGTTCTTCATCCCTTATCATGCATTCCATTATGGACTGAGGTATGTGAAACCTCGTTTTCCCCTAAGCTACCGTGCTCCCATAACTCTAGGCCCTAGGGCTCGTTCCTGGGGCCAAGTTTGGTCGTAGTCGCGGCAGCGAAAAGATGAAACAAGGAGCCTGAACCCGCCTCATCCCTGCCTCTGCCAAAGGCGTGAGGAAGGTCGAGCAAAGTGGGGAGACGACAAGGCCTATTGCTGGGCAAGGAAATGTTTATCTTGAAGATATCAAGGATTTACTCCTTGTTGTGGGTTTCCACCCGCAAACAAATGACCCGGCAAGCATCCCTTTTTCATTAAAAACATTCCACTCAGGTACAGTCCATAGGGAATGAAAAACATGAATGATGGGATTACAAGTTTTAAATTCAACAAAGGCCCGAAGGCTTACAAACTAAAAAGAGATAAGGTGCCTGTAATCCCTTTCTTGTCCCTCTCCTCAGGAGGCAGGTCAAGGAGGCGAAAGAGACAAAAGGAGCGCCTAGGCGAGCTATGGGTGGCAGAAGACACCAAGAGAACATCTTGGTGGCCATTCAAAGGCTAGATGGTGATGGCGGCACCGGAAGCAGAGCTCGAAGACGAGGCGGCAGGACGTCAGCACGCGTCGAAGGCGTCGGTGCCCGTGTACTCCGACTTGACGGCCTTGCCGCCCGCCCTCTTCCTCTTCCGCAGCCACCCAATGCCAGCTGCCTAAGGAGACGACCCCGAGAAGTTCAAGGAGCCGGCGACACGGATGATAGGGTCGTCGGTGCTGCACGGAGCGGCACCCGACACCTAGTCGGACCCGTCATCCTGCCGCCTACTACCCTCATCGTCGCTGCCGCTTTCCTCCTCGTCACTCCCGCCCGAGGAGGAGTCTTCACTATCAGAAGAGCTCTCCATGCAGCACCTTGCACGGGTCCCAAAGCACCCGAAGTCCTTGACGGAGAGAAGGCCACCCTCCATCAGCTTAAAATGGAGAGTGAGCCCCCTCTGTCAAGCGGTGGATATGAGCAAGCATCTTCCATCCTCGACGAAGATACATCACGTGAGGGGCGGGGAAGTCGACGCGGACCCGCGTGCCACTGATCCCGCAGCCCATCATGTGCAGCCGCAACGATTCCGGCGGATCCAGCTCCATCTCTCGCGCAAATGGAGTCGGGAGACGAAGGCGACGACGCGGCGGCCGGCACAGCCTGACGAAGAACTCACAAGGGTCATCCCCAACATGGCCCTCCATTGGAGGAGTTGCTGCTGGCGGAGGCGAGGCCGGCGCGCCGCCCCGTCCTCCTCTTCCCCGAGCGCCCCGGCCTCGCCCCCTCCCCCTCCCCCTCGCGGCTGGCTCTGCCACCGCAGGCGCAGGAGAAGGAGGGACGCATTGTCGAGCGGCGACCCTCGCCGCCACTGTTGAAGGACCGGGATTTCCTCTCTCCATGACGGATGGAAGGGAGGAGCAGAAGCTGAAGGAAGAAGAAGATGAAAGAATGCGGGATGCCATCCCCCCTCCCGCTCTTTATAAAGGATCGGGGTTGGGGCTCGGCCGCCTCGCTCGGACAATCAAGATACGGAAGGCGCAGGGAGCCAGGAACGACCCGCCGCCCCAACCAGCGACGGCCCAGTTTCCCGCCTCCACCGTTTGCCACCCCAGGCGCATGGGAGACACGTGGCGGATGTGCAGAACCGAGGGATGGGTGAGACGACCACTCCCCACCCCGTGATCGTGGGGAGTGGACGCCTTGAAGATCGCGCCTCAGCCCCATTCAGTACATGGGCCGCGCCTCCACGCCTCCCTCCGTTATGGGGAAGGCGTGAACCGCCCCTTTACTACGATGTGACGCATGCCTGCGGGAAACAACCCCACGCATGCCGCCCACGTCACACGCGCCTCCCCACGCCGTGCCACGCGCGGGAATCGTGGGAAGCACAGCACGCGAAGAATCTTACCGCGGTAAAAACCGCCCCGCCTGCCCACGCACCGTTTTTGGGCCTAGCCCAACAACACGTTGCGCTTATGTGTGGCCCAGGCCCGGGGTTCCTGTTGGTGTACAAAAAGAGGGGTACACTTTTTGTACCCCTATAACTGTGCACGGGCAGTCTGAGCCACGGGCACCACCACACCAAGCAAGGCAAGGGAGGTGAGCCAGGGTAAGACCGAAGCTCAAGAGAACTAGAACGACGCCAAGGCCAAGACCATGAAGAGCAAAGGGGACGAAGCGGACTCCCCCGGCAAGATCCTTGTCGGGAGACAGTTCTAGCAAACCGGCAAGACCCTTGCCGCGGCAACTCGCCCCACACCTATGGAGCAAATCACCCTTGAGTCCACTGCCCCCAAAAGGGCAAGGATTCGGGAGACATCCCCGTGGCGGCATGCAGATCTTTGTGAAGACATTCAAGATCAGATACGCACTAAGGAGACGATAACCCTTGGCGGGATCCCAGCCGAGGAAGACCACAAGGCCCCCGGCAAGCGCCTTGCCGGGGATGACAGCAGGCACCTCGGCAAGACCCTTGCCGGGGCCCCGACAAGGCCCTTACCGAGGACACCCGCAGGGCCACCATCAGGCCCGCGCCGACTAAACCACCACCACCGCATGCATGCAGCTGCCGACCCAACTAGCTGGGCAGGCACCTGTGTGGCGGCATGCAGATCTTCGTAAAGACCCACCACTGCCACCTTAGCTGCCTGCCTACCTACGTGGCATCGCAGGCGTTGCTGGCTAGGGCGCGTGTAGACACAAGAAGGAGCGGCGACGGACGAGACATGTTTCTCCCCCGTCCCCGATAAAGCAAGGACACCTAAGCAAGACGCATTAGATGCGCCTTATCATATAATGCGAGGGATAACCTCGCATCACTGTACCCCTTTCCACCTCCTGTGTGCCACTGTGGCAACCCCTTTTTCTATAAAAGGAGGCCCGAGGCGACCGGAGGAGGGATTCGGCTTTTTGGAGCTCCTCATGCCCCATAGCTAGCTCAAGAACAGAGATATACAATCCACCAAAGCAGGAGTAGGGTTTTACGCATCCTCGCGGCCCGAACCTGGGTAAACCGTGTGCTATCTGTTTGATCCGCTCTTCTCATGACCCCGCGCCCCGCTAACCACAGTAGGGATTCTTGTGATCCCATAGGTGTCGTTCCCACCGACAGATTTGCATAGGGAAAAGACATAAAAGTAAGGATACTTAGAACTACAAAATATAGACGGGCTCCCCCTGAATGTGTGCACCTAGTTAGTAGAGCCTTTGGAATGCAAGACACACACATTCGGATCAACACTCCCCCTATATTTTATAGTCCAGAAATTCTAAGCACAGGATATATGAGAGCAGGGTATAAAACAGGATAAGCATGCAACTCATAAGATACTACAATACTGAATAGACATAGATAATAAGGTAAAGATAGGGTAGCATATGTCTCACACCATATGTCTAGAACTTAGGTCTCACTGGCACCAAACCAAACCAAACAAAGACAACGAGAAAACACAAGACACCACACACCACAAAGACACACTCGCAACACGGCAATGACATAAATCCCTAGACTCTCTCCCCCTTTGGCAGCGAGACACCAAAAGGGCAAAGAGCGTTGCTACGGCTCTAGGTGATGGCAAGCTGAGGATCTCGAACATCACATCTCAGCGTGATCGTCTGCACCTCTGTCGTCGGTCGGAAACTGCTCGGCGTTTGAATCGGTCCAAGGGCAATGCTGGTGAATCCATTCCTCCTCTTCAGTGATCTGGCCCTCAGAACTGCTGGCAACGGTCGCACCCAGTTGACGCATGAGCTCCTTGTGACACCCCCTGGCCTGCTTCTCAGCCACATGAGTCATGTACTGACCATGAGACTCCATGCAGAAGAGCTTCTTCATCTTGCGTTTAAGCTTCTTTGCCCAAGAGGGTTCTGCACTAGAAGGCCCAAAGTCCTCATCATGATCATCGGCCGCAGCCCCACCCCCGGTCTCCATGTCAGCAGCAGTAGATGGACCCCCGGGTTTAGGCGCCGGGGTGCCCCAATTGTCCTTCTTCCTCAGACGCTTGATCTCATGAGAAACCAATTCTCCAGTTTCCAACATCTCCTTGGATAGACACGTGCCCAGGCCTTCTCAATGAGCCTCATGATGAATGGACCATATATCGGGCACTTGCGCTCAGAAATGGCAGAGAGAAGTCCAGACCACATAACATGAGAAATGTCTAGGCACTCTCCAGTGTTTGCTTCCTTCTCATGCTGGCAGAAAAGAAGCATGTCCACGAGATAGGAGTGGACCATATCCAGATTCCTGATGCGAGGGAACAGAGTCTCACGAAAGACACGATGAAGGATGTCCAGATAGGCAGATAGCTCATAGGTTTCCTTCTTAGTCACCAGGTGAACCTTCACAGTACAGTAGGGCCAAAGGGCTTGCTTGTGAGTGGATGTAGCATTGTGGTGAGGGAGGAAGCCGACTGGAGTCTCAAACCCGTGACCTTCCACCTCAAGTAACTCCATGAAGGCCTGCCACTTTACGGAAAGCAACTTGTCATTGGTCATCCAAGTCAGAGTCCTGTCGGCATCAGTTCCAAGATGAACGGTAGCAAAGAATTGAGCCACCAAATCTGCATCAAAATCCTTGTTGAACTGCATGATCCTGAGAATGTTCAGCTGAGAACACATCTGAAGGGCTTCGCCAAAGTACTCAGGGTCCTTCTCCGTAGCATCCATGTCGATGGAGCGTACATCAACATAGAGATTCTTCTTGGCCTTGATCACATCAAAAATAGATGGAAAACTGAAAGCGGTTCCAGAACGGGCGGTTGACCAAAGTGGGATCTTGGTCTTCCTCATAGGGGTTGCAGCGACGCTTTGCCCAAAACTCCTTGGCAGTCATCTCAGTCACAGTCTTTCCCTTTGGCTTGTTGGCGGATCTCTTCGACTGCTGAGGTGGTGGTGGAGCACTTGAGGTTGCGCCTGCTGGCGGCGGTTGAGTACTAGAGGAACCACCTGCTGACTCGGAAGTGCGGTAGCTCTTTGACGTTGCACGACTGGGGTTGACACGGCGGACCTGCTGCTCAGGATGATCACCACCTGGAACCAAAGACACGACCAGAAGAAACACATGAAAGAAAGAGCATATAAGCCACCAAACAAAACAACAAGGATCAAAGCATGGTAGGAAAAAGACAGAACTGGGCATTCAGCGGTAGTACTACGACCAACCAGCAGCAGTGCCGCCCCAGCGGTAGTACCGTGAAACAAGAGCGGCAGTACCGCTTGAGCGATAGTACCACTCGAGGAGAGCGGTAGTACCGCGCCAGATGGGGAATGGCGGTTCCCTACTACCGTGGTCGGATCCGGCACTACCGGAGAGGCCAAATTCAAAAGAAACCTACCAAACTTCAATCCACAGTGCCTAGAAGCCATCTCCATCCTACTCAAGCCTTGCCTTAGCCAAAAGACGAGAAGAACAATGCCTATTGCCCCTAAAAACTAGATGCAAGATCTAGGCAAAGAGATAACGGGAACGGGGGCAATACCGGCATCCATGGCAAGAGGACGAGGTGGGGATCGACTCCACCGGAGGAAATGGAGAGGGACGGCATGAAAACGGTGGCCGGCCGGGCCCCTCCTGCGGCGAGAGGTTGCAGAAGCAACGAAGAAGATGAGTGGGGGCGAATGGGTATGGGGGAGAAGCAACTCCCCCTGCCCCGACATAACCCCCAGTCACCCACCCCGCAGCGGTAGTACCGCTGGGTGGGCAGTAGTACCGCTTGACGCTAGTCAGTGGTAGTACCGCTCACGCAGTGGTAGTACCGCTGTACCGCAAAAAGGGCCGACCAAACCGGGCAGAACACATGAGAGGAAACCGAGACAAAACGAGAACACACACACACAAAACCGACAAAAAGAAAGAAGACACACACCTCTCCAAGAGAGGACGGTGGCCGAGGCCACCTATGTTTGAGTTTAGAGGTATGGCGCCGTGAAGATTTTAACCTTGGGCCCATGACCAACACTCATCTTTGGAGCACAAGTACCATAAAAATGGCTAAAGTGAAAGAGTTTGGTTAGTTTATGCATTATGGGGGGAGGGAAAGTTCATTGATAGAACAACACTCCCCCTATGTCCATGCCTACACCTAAACTAGACAACAAGTTGAGTGAGGTGGGGTGTGCAGGGTTCAAGTCACATTGCTCGAATCAATGATATTTAGCTCATGCCTTAACTCACGAAATCTTGCTTCATCCAAAGGCTTCGTGAAGATATCTGCAAGGTTATCATGAGTGTTGACATAGTTGAGCTTGATCTCCCCTCGCCTAATGTGATCCCTGATGAAGTGATACCTAATCTCAATGTGCTTTGTCTTGAAGTGTTGTACTGGGTTGAGAGAAATCTTGATGGCACTTTCATTGTCACACCAAAGAGGCACTTTTTCATAAGTGACACCGTAATCCTTTAAAGTTTGCCTCATCCATAAAAGTTGTGCACAACAACTACCGGCAGCCACATACTCCGCTTCTGTGGATGAGAGAGACACACAACTTTGCTTCTTGGAAGACCAACTTACCAAAGAGCAACCAAGAAATTGGCACCCTCCGGAAGTGGACTTCCTATCCACTTTGTCTCCCGCCCAATCCGAGTCCGAATAACCTACAAGCTTGAAGTTTGCTCCTCTTGGGTACCATAAGCCAAAGTTTGGGGTATGAGCCAAATATCGAAAGATTCGCTTGACCGCCACAAAGTGACTTTCCTTAGGTGCGGCTTGAAACCATGCACAAATTCCCACACTCAGCATGATATCCGGTCTAGATGCACAAAGGTAAAGCAAGGAGCCAATCATGGAGCGATATACCTTTTGATCCACCGCTTTACCATTGGGATCAATGTCTAGTTGGCACTTGGTGGGAATGGGAGTGGAAGCCGGCTTGACATCACTTAGCTTGAATCTCTTGAGCATGTCTTGAGTGTATTTGGCTTGGTTAATGAAGGTTCCTTCTCTCCTTTGCTTCACTTCGAACCCGAGAAAGAACTTCAACTCTCCCATGGAAGACATCTCTAAGTTTGAGGTCATGAGAGCGGCAGATTCCTCATTGAAAGCTTTGTTAGGGGAACCAAAGATAATATCATCAACATATAATTGGCACACAAACAACTCCCCTTTGACCTTCTTGGTAAAAAGAGTGGGGTCGATTAGCCCAACTTCAAAACCACGGTCTTGTAACAACTCGGTAACGTGGTCATACCACGCACGTGGGGCTTGTTTAAGGCCATAGAGTGCCTTATCGAGTTGATACACATGGTCGGGAAAGTAGGGATCCTCGAACCCAGGGGTTGCTTGACATAAACCAATTCATTAATAGGACCATTAAGAAAAGCACTCTTCACATCCATTTGTTTTAACTTAAAGTTATGATGATAAGCATATGCAATCAACATGAGAATGGATTCAAGACGAGCAACGGGAGCAAAGGTTTCACCGTAGTCGATACCCTTGACTTGGGAGTAGCCTTGTGCCACCAAACGAGCCTTGTTGCGAATGATAATCCCATGAGCATCTTGCTTGTTCTTGAATATCCACTTGGTTCCAATGACATTGTGGTTCCCTGTTGGCATTGGCACCAATCTCCACACTTTGTTGCGCTCGAAGTTGTTGAGTTCTTCATGCATTGCATTGAGCCAATCCGGATCTTTGAGCGCCTCATAGACCTTGTGGGGTTCAACACAAGAGACAAACGCATGATGTTCACAATAGTTTGCTAATTGTCTACGAGTGCTTACCCCCTTTCTTAAGCTTCCAAGCACATTCATCATGAGATGATCCTTGGTGGAGAGCTTAGAAGCAACCTTGGCGGCATGACGCTCCAATTCCTCCTCGGGGGTGAGACGAGGAGTGGTCACTCGATCATCTTGAGCGTCGTCTTGAGCTTGTTCTTGATCTCGTGGAACTTGATCTTGAACTTGCTCGGAGGAGGGAGCTTGACCTTGGGCATCACTTGATGTTACAACACCATCTTGAGATTGATCTTGCCCTTGGTCTTGTTCTTGAGGTTGAGGGCCCTCACTTTGTTCTTCGGAAGCGTGTGGGTCTTGGGTTGGTGAAGGTTCCACTTGAGTAGAACATTGTCCTTCTCCTTCGGCCACAAGGGTTTTCTCAATGGGTAGGATATGACCAATACCCATTCTTCTTTTGGCTTGGGGAGGAATTTCATCACCTACATCACAAGTACCACTTTGCTCCACTTGGGAGCCGTTATTCTCATCAAAGTCCACGTTACACGTTTCCTCAATAAGTCCTGTCATGGAATTGTCACGGCATATGTCCTAGGGTGATGACTTAGTCGTGAAGCCAACGCATCTACGTGGTAGCTTGAGAAGGGTTGAGCGGAATCGAGAAACGCAACACACGACAGGGATTTAGACAGCTTCGGGCCCCGGGAAACATCATCCGGTAACAACCCTACATGCTGTTTGAGGCTAGGTCTCATTATCATCACGAGGGAGTCGCTGTAAACCGGCTCTCCTCTTTGTGTCTAGCTCTAAGATTCTTTCTTCTTGCTTGTAGCTTATAGCTTGTCCCTCTTTGGGGAGCCCTACCCCTCCTTATATATGTTGAAGGGGCGGGTTACATGTAGAGTCCATCTCGGACTAAGACTCAAACTACCAAGCAACGAACCAACTTGATCACGAACTCAACATAGCGGTCCGGTGACAACCTGGTAATACTTCCGAGAAGATATACGGAAAATCACGAACCACCGGTATGTTACTAAGCTCGAGAACAATCTCGCTTTTGAGGGCAAGACGATATGATCAAATGAGTGAGGACTTGACAAGATCCTAACTCATCAATCGAAGGGTGCACCGAAATAAGGACTAGGTAGCACGATCAGTCTTAGAAGGATGATTCAAAAACCAACACGCTAAGAATGAAATTATTGTCCTTTAACTACCAAGCAACGAGGTTGCTAGGAGTATTGATTTCACACATCACAATTCATTTGTCGGTATTCCGGTTGCATCAACACGAAGACCGAGGAATGACTAATGATGGTGAGAAGTATCACTACGTCAAAATTCATGAGAGTTGGTGTAGTTCTCATGACAATTCTGACATAAAGGGGGTAATACTCCAAGGTAGAACAAAACCAAAAGCTGGATTGGCATTTGGTCTGCGGAATACAACTACTTTGACCCAATCCTAGATATGGATGAGGTACTGGAGTTTGTTTCTCCTAGTCATTCAGGACAGAATGGCTTGACGGACCACAAGAGTAATAGGCATCGATAAACGAATGCACGCATACTCTTGACTATCAATTGACAGACGAGGGTAAGAATACAACTAAGGAGGAACAACTCGAGGAACATATAACTTTCTGAGTTGTGGATGCATAGATTAGTATGTCGAGCGAAGTTCAACATAATTCTTCCGGATAACCCATGCAGAAAGGTAGAACTGGCAGAGCCACAATATATAATGGAGAACTCATCAAGAGCACTCTGGTTGTGATTGTTCAGTTCAACGAGGAACTTCTGCCATAAGTAGTTCATGGTATTTGGAAGAAGAAGATACCACGGACTTCAAGGACTATCGCAAAGGTTACTAATAACCTAAGGGAGCTAGCAATTACTATCAACATGAAGTAAGTAGGGTGAATCTCGGGTTCAAAACCCAGAAGTGAAATGCCTACTAACTAAGTGGCATCACGGGATGCTTACAAGAATGATGGCCAGAATCATCACACTGGGACACAAACATGGCTAGACTACTAGATGATCCCCTGAGACACCTAGGGTCATAATAATAACTCCAACATAAAGGTCGAGGCAGTAGAGTACCTCAACTCAACAATTTGTGTGATTAACCTGGCCTAAAAGACATTGAAACCAGAGGAAAAGGATTTTGCAAATGCATCAGACTCTTTGGAAACCTGGGAAGACTCGGACAGCATAACGGCTGTAAATGCTCAGAAAAGATTTGAGACATTCACAAAAATGGTGGCATAACCACTCAGAAGCACAATATCAAGGTTTCGAGATCAACAGTTAACATACGGAAGTAGTAGAAACTGAACAGAGGCTTGAGTCCAACAATCTTACAAGTCTATAGATTAGTAACACGTGATCCTGATAGAAAGAAGAGATAGCCTAGTTCTTAATCCCCGTAGGAAAGATAAGATGACTCAGATCAGAAGGGCATAAGGTATAAGGAGTAAAGAGAGCCTTACGTTCCATCCCACAATCAATTCCCCTATATAACTAAAGAATTTCTAGACTCAACTTTGACCAGTTTGGCTTGGTAATCCTACAGGCAGTCAAGCTCTAATACCAACGCTGTCAGGACCCCGACTCAATGCCACATCGATCTAGCATGTAACACCTCATATCACTTTGCGGCCTCACGCACGGTATTCCCACGGGTGTCGCCTTACCTTTGCCCGGGACTGTTTGCGCCTTTTGGCACACGTATATGATAGTGTCGCTAGCATCCATATGATAAGGAGCCCGGGCTGACATGGCTAGTCGTAAACCCAAAGTGGCACAAACTTACAGGGACAGGCATCCATGACCCAGCATCGAACATGTCGGTCATCAGCGAGTGAATCCAGGCTGTAGCACTGGGCTAGCAGGACTCCGGTGAACCGGGCTGTAGCGGGCTAACAGGACTCCGGTATTCATCGGGTGACATTTCCCCGAAGGGACAGACACAGGAACGAAGAAGGACACATGCCGGCCAGCCTAAGTGTTCCGGAGCAGTAACAAGCTACCATGGCTCGGTGGAAACACTAGGAGACATTTCCCGGTAAGAGAGGCTACTAAGGATAAACAACTAGATAGTCAGATCCCACACATACCAAGCATTTCAATCATACACACAATATGCTCGATATGTGCAAATACAACAAGGCATCACAACATGACTCTACGACTCAAGTATTTATTCAATAGGCTCCGAGGAGCGAGATATTACAAACAGGGGTCTCATGACCCAACATTCAGAGCATACAAGTCAAAGCACAAGCGGAAGCTCAACATGTCTGAGTACAGACAACTATAAATGAAAAAGGCTGAGAAGCCTGACTATCTACCAGATCCTGCCGAGGGCACAAGATCGTAGCTGAGGTAACAAGCTAAACGTCGAAGTCCACGCGGAACTACTAGTGAGACTGAAGTCTCTCTGCAAAATCATAAAGTAGGCAAACGTGAGTACAAATGTACCCAGCAAGACTTACATCAGATCTATCTACATATGCATCATTATCAACAAGGGGGTGGTGGGGTTTAACTGCAGCAAGCCAGCTTTGACTCGGTGGCTATCCTGAACTACGACTGCAAGTAACTCTTTTGAGGTGTCGCACACGAGTCCACATATTCACCATATCAATACACCACTATGGATCCGCTCCCGTCTCCCTACGAGAACGCCATCCATAGCACTCACGCTTATCTTGCGTATTTTAGAGTATCCACTTTCACTTGTCTATGAACTATGCAAGGGGTCCAAGTTTCCATATCCGAGGAATCCGGCTATTCGAATAGATAATGAGAACCCTGCAGGGGTGTACTTCTTCACACACGCTTCCGCCACTTATCGCCCTGTACACGTCATGTATCTCGGCAACCTTCAAGCGGAAGCCGGGCGAGGGAGTCGGCCACGACCTGACTAACCAAACAAGTCTCTCGTCCAGGTTTATCGCCTATTCGGGTTCCATCCGCAAGGAGATCTGGCCGGGGTGTCGCTCACGGCCCCAAACGATGTGAGCAGGGTTCCCAAGCCCACCATCCGGGTGCTACTTGGTACACCGGGCCACTGTGCCTAGTCTGTCCCAAGCCCACCTGTACCGAGTGCCACTTGGTAGACAACTAACACTACCTACAAACACCAGAAACTAGTTGCAACTCCTAGACAGAGATCATGTTGATTAATAAGTCGAGAGAGTCAATTAAGGATCCCAATGTGTGGTAGTAGCTGTTCATGGATCACAAACACAGAACTCAGTTCCTGAGGACGGCTGCAATGAGACAACCCACCATGTACTCCTACATGGCCTCTCACCGCTACCTTTACCAAATCGTGTTCACACACTTAGCTCACACACAGTAGGACATGTTCACACACCTCTGATTCATCCCCAATGATTCAGACCTGACTCAACTCTAAGTAATAGCAGGCATGACAAACAAGCATGAATGAGTAGGCACATCAGGGCTCAAACAACTCCTACTCATGCTAGTGGGTTTCATCTATTTACTGTGGCAATGACAGGTCATGCAAAGGATAAAGGGGTTCAGCTACCGCAGCAAGTAACAAATATGTCGTTGTTGTCCTAATGCAGTAAAGAGAGCAGGAGCGGGAGAGTGGGATTTTATCGAAATGAACAAGGGGGTTTTGCTTGCCTGGCACTTCTGAAGATAGCATTGAGTCTTCATCAGTGTCAACGATCACATCGTCGGTACAACGTCTATCGAGGGGGAACAACACCGGCAAACACAGAAGAAGCACGATCAATGCAATGCACAATATGATGCATGCTCATGACATGGCAATATGAATGTGTTTTGAGCTAATGCAACTAGCAACAGATTAAATGAAGTTGGTTTGAATACAAGATTCAAATTCAAACTCCATATGTGATTATTCAAATGCCATTTAATTGATTTGTGCTAAAAAGCAGCTATAAGTTGTTCTAACATGCATGAAAGTGGTACAGATGGATAGATTGGATTTTTCTGATAATTTTTCATATATAAATTATTTCATTCTGAGCTACGGTTGAATTTCTATGAATTTTTGAAGTTTATACAATTTTCTGGAATTTCCTGAATAATAATAAATCCAGAAATGATTTATGGCGTCAGCACTGTGTCACTGTGACGTCAGCAAGTCAACAGGCGCTACTGCAGGTCAAACCTGACCAGTGGGGTCCACTGGTCAGTGACACTACTAACTAACCGAATTAGTTAGTGTTAGGTTAAGTACTAATCTAGGTTAATTAGCACTAACTAATCCTAACTAATAACTAACAGGGGCAGGTCCACACGTCAGTGACTTAGGGGTAATTAGTTTAACTAATTTAATTAGTACTAATCCTAATTAACTAACAGGGCTGGGCCCCACCTGTCATTGAGTCAGGGGCGTCCAACTGGGGTCAAACCCGGGTAAAACCCACCGGCGGCTTGACGCCGGCGAGGCCAGCCGCGGTGGCGAGCCTCGGGTTTTGCCCACCGGGCTCGGTTTTGCTCGGGGTTTGCGGCTACAGCGAGCTGGAAGACTCGCGCATCTAGTGGTGGTGGCGGCAGCAGCTGCGGTGGTCGGGATCGACGGCGGCGACCAAATCGGCGGCGGTCGGAGTTCGGGTGCAGGCGGGGATGGGGCTGCGGTGTGCAAACGAGCGCGGCAAGGTGCCACGGAGTCTCTACGCGATGCGGGGAGCGCGTTGGGCGCATGCCCGGGACCAAATGGTCACCGGAGCATCACCGGCGACGAGTGCGGGCGGCGGCGCGTGCGGTTGGATGTGGTGCGGCAGCTACATCATGCGAGAGAGAGAGCGGAGAGGGGGAGCAGGAGCAGGAGCTCATGGCGATGACGACGGAACGCTCGGCGAGGTCGGGGACGGTCCGGAGCCGGCGAATTTGACGGTGATGGCCGGCGGGTCCGAGGTGGAAGACGAGCCCGGTGAGGTCGTTCGGGGCTTCTAGAGGGGCGTGGCTCGGTGAGGTGGGTCGAGGACGGAGTGGCGGAGCTTGTGGGCTAGTCGGGGATGCGAGGGAGGCCCGGTGGCCGTGGACGGCGGCGACGAGCGCGCTCGGGCGCGAGAGGGGGAGAGCATAGAAGGGAGAAGGGGTCGGGAGAGAGTGAGAGGGAGGAGCGAGGGGGCTGCGTGGCTTCACCCGAAGAGGCCAGGGCGAAGCGGCAAGCAGGAGGTGGCCGGGGCGGCGTCGGCGCTCGCCACGCCTCGCCTCTGTCCTACTGGCGAGGGAGGAAGACGACAGGGGGGGGGAAGCGGCGGTGGGCTGGGCCGTGCTGGGCCGGTTGGTGGCGCCAGGTAAGTGGCTGGGCTGCTGGTGGGCTACCAGGTAAGTCTTCTGCTCTTTTTTAATTTTTCTGTTCTGTTTTATTTTTATTTAATCTTTTGCCACTGTTTTGAATTTAAAAATAATTCAAACAATGCCAAAAGCTCCTCTGAATATTTTTATTTTGCTAGATGGACTTTTCCAAAAGCTCATAAAATATTCCAGGGGTATTTGAAATTATATTCTAGTTATATGAATATAATTCAAATTCAAATAGCTAATGATTTAAATTCAAAGTCCCAAAAATAAATCCTTAAAAATGTTCAATATTTTTGGTTTGGATCAAAACCCTTGCCAAAAATATTAAACATCAAAGAAGAGCATTTTGGAACAATGAATGAGATTTTAGGGTTTTTGCCCTTCTTTTATTTAGGGTTTTGAGGCTTCTAAATTCCTCAGTTCAAGTTTCAGAAATT
Source organism: Triticum aestivum (assembly GCF_018294505.1). Taxonomy (NCBI): domain Eukaryota; kingdom Viridiplantae; phylum Streptophyta; class Magnoliopsida; order Poales; family Poaceae; genus Triticum; species Triticum aestivum. The sequence continues at coordinate 417,514,925 of NC_057800.1, forward strand.
TAAACATGATGCAAACACTAGGCAGCACCAGAAGCTAGGGATGTGACAACTCGCCCCCACTAAACAAGAATCTCGTCCCGAGATTCAAGCGTAGGGTAAGATGAAGGGGAAACGCAAACTAGTACAATCTTCACGATCCAGGTTGCACTTCAAATGAGCGTTGATTCAATCACCATCTTTGTCTCGACGTCTTCCTCTGAGAACTCCAGCTAACATGACGAGAAGAGGGAAGGAAAACTCTAGAAGAATCTATCTTCTCGAAGACCGAACAACTCAGGATCAACTCATGGGATGAGACATTGTCACATCTCTCGAGCTGAGACACGAAGCATACATCTGAGGAAATGGAGTGAGACAGATGACGAGAGCTCACTAGGTAGACAACAATTCCACACCTAAGAAGGTGGTAAACGACTGTCAACGTAGCGAGGAGTTGAGTGGCCATGATACCACGACGAAACATCCTGGAGGAGGGTGATTCGTAGATTATTACCTTAAGTGGCAAAAAGAATTACCTTTGATATAGAGATCATTGAGACTCTCTATAACAGCCTAAGGCAAATCACAGCAATCGATTGGCGGGGGTCGGTAGAATGGCATACTCGAACTTGGAAGATGTGGACTACCTTGTTGAAGACAACGCAATGGATGATTTTTGCTTATCACCGGAAATGGAAGAGACCCATGGTAGAATGGCACATTGGCGGTGCAAGCTGGGAACAAAATGCAAATGCTGGGAATGATTCTAGTAACTGGGGAAGAACCCAACAATAGAGAGTGAATTCACTGTTTGAAAGGTCATAGCATTGCCGAGGAAACTGAGAGCACTATACAGTTAATGCTAACGATCAAACCTAGCACTTGCGCGTGCTCTCAAGAACTTGAGCATTTCCATAATCATCAAGATTTTACCAATATCCGTGTCAAGGATCCTGGCAACACAACTTGCTACCATGATGAATGATGATGGATAATGCAGATGCAAAGGAAGATAACACTTCTCAGATTTCACCTTAGCGAGGCCAAGGAAACAAAATCTGGATAATCGACCGAGAGACATTTAGCACTCCGCTTCTAATGTTCTCCTTGATGTGCTAGTGTATCCCATTCATAGAAATGGTCTGGTATCTAGAACATCAAGTAAAGGTCGGACTTCGGAAACCCAAAAATCCATAAGGAACAACTAGGGAGGTAAATCCTACGAAATCCTTATGGGGAGGTGGTCAACTTCTTCAATCAAGACACTACAATAATAGGTCTTTCGGCTGGGTGTGTTGGCCACGACATCCACCTTACCGGTTATCGAGGGACCAATATTATAGTTCTTGGGAAATGTTCCAACCATCATATCTGCCTGAGATTCAGATCTGGTTGGTGTCAGGATATTCCAGACTTATCGAGTCTAGGAAGAAAAATGAAAGTTTGCAACACAAATCGACGAGATGACGTTGCGAGATTCTCGGGAAATGAACTATGATAGCAAGCTCTAAGACATGAGCTGGTTCTGCTACACACGTGTGAACACGCTGTCCTAGACAAGCATGACCACGTGGTAGTCTTACAATAAAACACTACCGAGTTCTGGTTGGGAACCATCACCGTGGATAACGAAGTCCTTGCATAAGTCATATGATTAGCTCTTATGAGGGAACTTCTTCTCCTTGAACAAATCAATCAATGGCTTGGTGTGCTACAGAATTCATATGGAACGAAGATGATCAGTCTAACAGACCAAAGAATACTTTGCACGTGCATGACTGACATTGGGATGATTCCAGAGGAATAAAACAAACTTTCTCGAATTCACGACGGCAACTTACATCAAATGCACGTGAATCAAAGGGAGTCACTTCTTTCATCCAAACATATACCTCAGAGACGGAACTCGAAGGCATTGTTTACAAAGTTCCCAACACTAGCTTAATGTCCAATAGAATCATGGAGAAGATAAGGATGTTGTCGATGGGCTCAATCAACAATTCATCCAGGTTCCCTTTTAAAAGGAATTCCATAGTTAAGTGAACACGGTGATAGCATTGGTCAGACCAAAAGATATAATGGTGTATGCTTGAGGAAAATCCACGAATAAGACAGCATTATGAACATCGTTGGTTCTGATTTGATTTGACGATAGCCCATACTTAATCAAAGGTTTGGGTAAGATAATAGATCCAACAATTGTTCACAAGGACCAATTGATGAAGATACCATCTTTCTTCAACACACACACACACAAAAAAAGATATCCCTTAACATGAACTAAGTCAGGCAAGCTTTTATCTTCCAACTCTCCAAGTTGTTGTTTAGCTTGACCAACTAGCTCAGGGGTATCCCACACAGATTCTTGGAGAAGGGGTGGTTTACAAGGAACCAACTTGATCACGAACTCAACATAGCGGTCCGGTGACAACCTGGTAATACTTCCGAGAAGATATACGGAAAATCACGAACCACCGGTATGTTACTAAGCTCGAGAACAATCTCGCTTTTGAGGGCAAGACGATATGATCAAATGAGTGAGGACTTGACAAGATCTTAACTCATCAATCGAAGGGTGCACCGAAATAAGGACTAGGTAGCACAATCAGTCTTAGAAGGATGATTCAAAAACCAACACGCTAAGAATGAAATTATTGTCCTTTAACTACCAAGCAACGAGGTTGCTAGGAGTATTGATTTCACACATCACAATTCATTTGTCGGTATTCCGGTTGCATCAACACGAAGACCGAGGAATGACTAATGATGGTGAGAAGTATCACTACGTCAAAATTCATGAGAGTTCGGGTAGTTCTCATGACAATTCTGACATAAAGGGGGTAATACTCCAAGGTAGAACAAAACCAAAAGCTGGATTGGCATTTGGTCTGCGGAATACAACTGCTTTGACCCAATCCTAGATATGGATGAGGTACTGGAGTTTGTTTCTCCTAGTCATTCAGGACAGAATGGCTTGACGGACCACAAGAGTAATAGGCATCGATAAACGAATGCACGCATACTCTTGACTATCAATTGACAGACGAGGGTCAGAATACAACTAAGGAGGAACAACTCGAGGAACATATAACTTTCTGAGTTGTGGATGCATAGATTAGTATGTCGAGCGAAGTTCAACATAATTCTTCCGGATAACCCATGCAGAAAGGTAGAACTGGCAGAGCCACAATATATAATGGAGAACTCATCAAGAGCACTCTGGTTGTGATTGTTCAGTTCAACGAGGAACTTCTGCCATAAGTAGTTCATGGTATTTGGAAGAAGAAGATACCACGGACTTCAAGGACTATCGCAAAGGTTACTAATAACCTAAGGGAGCTAGCAATTACTATCAACATGAAGTAAGTAGGGTGAATCTCGGGTTCAAAACCCAAAAGTGAAATGCCTACTAACTAAGTGGCATCACGGGATGCTTACAAGAATGATGGCCAGAATCATCACACTGGGACACAAACATGGCTAGACTACTAGATGATCCCCTGAGACACCTAGGGTCATAATAATAACTCCAACATAAAGGTCGAGGCAGTAGAGTACCTCAACTCAACAATTTGTGTGATTAACCTAGCCTAAAAGACATTGAAACCAGAGGAAAAGGATTTTGCAAATGCATCAGACTCTTTGGAAACCTGGGATGACTCGGACAGCATAACGGCTGTAAATGCTCAGAAAAGATTTGAGACATTCACAAAAATGGTGGCATAACCACTCAGAAGCACAATATCAAGGTTTCGAGATCAACAGTTAACATACGGAAGTAGTAGAAACTGAACAGAGGCTTGAGTCCAACAATCTTACAAGTCTACAGATTAGTAACACGTGATCCTGATAGAAAGAAGAGATAGCCTAGTTCTTAATCCCCGTAGGAAAGATAAGATGACTCAGATCAGAAGGGCATAAGGTATAAGGAGTAAAGAGAGCCTTACGTTCCATCCCACAATCAATTCCCCTATATAACTAAAGAATTTCTAGACTCAACTTTGACCAGTTTGGCTTGGTAATCCTACAGGCAGTCAAGCTCTAATACCAACGCTGTCAGGACCCCGACTCAATGCCACATCGATCTAGCATGTAACACCTCATATCACTTTGCGGCCTCACGCACGGTATTCCCACGGGTGTCGCCTTACCTTTGCCCGGGACCGTTTGCGCCTTTTGGCACACGTATATGACAGTGTCGCTAGCATCCATATGATAAGGAGCCCGGGCTGACATGGCTAGTCGTAAACCCAAAGTGGCACAAACTTACAGGGACAGGCATCCATGACCCAGCATCGAACGTGTCGGTCATCAGCGAGTGAATCCAGGCTGTAGCACTGGGCTAGCAGGACTCTGGTGAACCGGGCTGTAGCGGGCTAACAGGACTCCGGTATTCATCGCGTGACATTTCCCCGAAGGGACAGACACAGGAACGAAGAAGGACACATGCCGGCCAGCCTAAGTGTTCCGGAGCAGTAGCAAGCTACCATGGCTCGGTGGAAACACTAGGAGACATTTCCCGGTAAGAGAGGCTACTGAGGATAAACAACTAGATAGTCAGATCCCACACATACCAAGCATTTCAATCATACACACAATATGCTCGATATGTGCAAATACAACAAGGCATCACAACATGACTCTACGACTCAAGTATTTATTCAATAGGCTCCGAGGAGCGAGATATTACAAACAGGGGTCTCATGACCCAACATTCAGAGCATACAAGTCAAAGCACAAGCGGAAGCTCAACATGTCTGAGTACAGACAACTATAAATGAAAAAGGCTGAGAAGCCTGACTATCTACCAGATCCTGCCGAGGGCACAAGATCGTAGCTGAGGTAACAAGCTAAACATCGAAGTCCACGCGGAACTACTAGTGAGACTGAAGTCTCTCTGCAAAATCATAAAGTAGGCAAACGTGAGTAGAAATGTACCCAGCAAGACTTACATCAGATCTATCTACATATGCATCATTATCAACAAGGGGGTGGTGGGGTTTAACTGCAGCAAGCCAGCTTTGACTCGGTGGCTATCCTGAACTACGACTGCAAGTAACTCTTTTGAGATGGCGCACACGAGTCCACATATTCACCATATCAATACACCACTATGGATCCGCTCCCATCTCCCTACGAGAACGCCATCCATAGCACTCACGCTTATCTTGCGTATTTTAGAGTATCCACTTTCACTTGTCTATGAACTATGCAAGGGGTCCAAGTTTCCATATCCGAGGAATCCGGCTATTCGAATAGATAATGATAACCCTGCAGGGGTGTACTTCTTCACACACGCTTCCACCACTTATCGCCCTGTACACGTCATGTATCTCGGCAACCTTCAAGCGGAAGCCGGGCGAGGGAGTCGGCCACGACATGACTAACCAAACAAGTCTCTCATCCAGGTTTATCGCCTATTCGGGTTCCATCCGCAAGGAGATCCGGCCGGGGTGTCGCTCACGGCCCCAAACGATGTGAGCAGGGTTCCCAAGCCCACCATCCGGGTGCTACTTGGTACACCGGGCCACTGTGCCTAGTCTGTCCCAAGCCCACCTGTACCGAGTGCCACTTGGTAGACTACTAACACTACCTACAAACACCAGAAACTAGTTGCAACTCCTGGACAGAGATCATGTTGATTAATAAGTCGAGAGAGTCAATTAAGGATCCCAATGTGTGGTAGTAGCTGTTCATGGATCACAAACACAGAACTCAGTTCCTGAGGACGGCTGCAATGAGACAACCCACCATGTACTCCTACATGGCCTCTCACCGCTACCTTTACCAAATCGTGTTCACACACTTAGCTCACACACAGTAGGACATGTTCACACACCTCTGATTCATCCCCGATGATTCAGACCTGACTCAACTCTAAGCAATAGCAGGCATGACAAACAAGCATGAATGAGTAGGCACATCAGGGCTCAAACAACTCCTACTCATGCTAGTGGGTTTCATCTATTTACTGTGGCAATGACAGGTCATGCAAAGGATAAAGGGGTTCAGCTACCGCAGCAAGTAACAAATATGTCGTTGTTGTCCTAATGCAGTAAAGAGAGCAGGAGCGGGAGAGTGGGATTTTATCGAAATGAACAAGGGGGTTTTGCTTGCCTGGCACTTCTGAAGATAGCATTGAGTCTTCATCAGTGTCAACGATCACATCGTCGGTACAACGTCTATCGAGGGGGAACAACACCGGCAAACACAGAAGAAGAACGATCAATGCAATGCACAATATGATGCATGCTCATTACATGGCAATATGAATGTGTTTTGAGCTAATGCAACTAGCAACAGATTAAATGAAGTTGGTTTGAATACAAGATTCAAATTCAAACTCCATATGTGATTATTCAAATGCCATTTAATTGATTTGTGCTAAAAAGCAGCTATAAGTTGTTCTAACATGCATGAAAGTGGTACAGATGGATAGATTGGATTTTTCTGATAATTTTTCATATATAAATTATTTCATTCTGAGCTACGGTTGAATTTCTATGAATTTTTGAAGTTTATACAATTTTCTGGAATTTCCTGAATAATAATAAATCCAGAAATGATTTATGGCGTCAGCACTGCGTCACTGTGACGTCAGCAAGTCAACAGGCGCTACTGCAGGTCAAACCTGACCAGTGGGGTCCACTGGTCAGTGACACTACTAACTAACCGAATTAGTTAGTGTTAGGTTAAGTACTAATCTAGGTTAATTAGCACTAACTAATCCTAACTAATAACTAACAGGGGCGGGTCCACACGTCAGTGACTTAGGGGTAATTAGTTTAACTAATTTAATTAGTACTAATCCTAATTAACTAACAGGGCTGGGCCCACCTGTCATTGAGTCAGGGGCGTCCAACTGGGGTCAAACCCGGGTCAAACCCACCGGCGGCTTGACGTCGGTGAGGCCAGCCGCGGTGGCGAGCCTCGGGTTTTGCCCACAGGGCTCGGTTTTGCTCGGGGTTTGCGGCTACAGCGAGCTGGAAGACTCGCGCATCTAGTGGTGGTGGCGGCAGCAGCTGCGGTGGTCGGGATCGACGGCGACGACCAAATCGGCGGCGGCCGGAGTTCGGGTGCAGGCGGGGATGGGGCTGCGGTGCACAAACGAGCGCGGCAAGGTGCCACGGAGGCTCTATGCGATGCGGGGAGCGCGTTGGGCGCATGCCCGGGACCAAATGGTCACCGAAGCATCACCGGCGACGAGTGCGGGCGGCGGCGCGTGCGGTTGGATGTGGTGCGGCAGCTACGGCGTGCGAGAGAGAGAGAGAGAGCGGAGAGGGGGAGCAGGAGCAGGAGCTCACGGCGATGACGACAGAACGCTCGGCGAGGTCGGGGACGGTCCGGAGCCGGCGAATTTGACGGTGATGGCCGGCGGGTCCGAGGTGGAAGACGAGCCCGGTGAGGTCGTTCGGGGCTTCTGGAGGGGCGTGGCTCGGTGAGGTGGGTCGAGGACGGAGTGGCGGAGCTTGTGGGCTAGTCGGGGAAGCGAGGGAGGCCCGGTGGCCGTGGTGGCCGTGGACGGCGGCGACGAGCGCGCTCGGGCGCGAGAGGGGGAGAGCATAGAAGGGAGAAGGGGTCGGGAGAGAGTGAGAGGGAGGAGCGAGGGGGCTACGTGGCTTCACCCGAAGAGGCCAGGGCGAAGCGGCAAGCAGGAGGTGGCTGGGGCGGCGTCGGCACTCGCCACGCCTCGCCTCTGTCCTACTGGCGAGGGAGGAAGATGACAGGGGGGGAAAGCGGCGGTGGGCTGGGCCGTGCTGGGCCGGTTGGTGGCGCCAGGTAAGTGGCTGGGCTGCTGGTGGGCTACCAGGTAAGTCTTCTGCTCTTTTTTAATTTTTCTGTTCTGTTTTATTTTTATTTAATCTTTTGCCACTGTTTTGAATTTAAAAATAATTCAAACAATGCCAAAAGCTCCTCTGAATATTTTTATTTTGCTAGATGGACTTTTCCAAAAGCTCATAAAATATTCCAGGGTATTTGAAATTATATTCTAGTTATATGAATATAATTCAAATTCAAATAGCTAATGATTTAAATTCAAAGTCCCAAAAATAAATCCTTAAAAATGTTCAATATTTTTGGTTTGGATCAAAACCCTTGCCAAAAATATTAAACATCTAAGAAGAGCATTTTGGAACAATGAATGAGATTTTAGGGTTTTTGCCCTTCTTTTATTTAGGGTTTTGAGGCTTCTAAATTCCTCAGTTCAAGCTTCAGAAATTTAAACATGATGCAAACACTAGGCAACACCAGAAGCTAGGGATGTGACAATCCAAGTGAAGGAGCTCCAAAGGCCTCTTCGAGTAGATGATAGTAGTGGGAGGGCGAGCCTTCTCATGTAGCTTTCCTTCGATGCAAGCACTGCAAGCACGATCTTTGACAAAAATAACATTTGTTAGTCCACGGACATGGTCCCCCTTGAGAAGACTTTGCAAATATCTCATATTGAAATGGGCTAAACGGTGATGCCAAAGCCATCCCACGTCAACTTTAGCCATCAGGCATGTCGCGGTCTTAGTGGGTCGCTTTGAAAAGTTAATCACATAGAGACCGTTCTCGACATGCCCAACAAAGGCTACTTTAAGAGTCTTGCTCCACAAGAGGGCCACGGAATCAATATCAAAGAAAGTGGCAAAGCCCATGAGTGCTAGTTGACGAACGAAAAGTAAATTGTATGCAAGGGACTCAATAAGCATGACCTTCTCGATCGTAAGATCATGAGAAATGACAACTTTGCCGAGTCCCAATACCTTAGAGGATGAGGCATCACCCCACTCGACATTGGTGGGCATGGATGGAATCTTTTGCACGTCCACCACCAAGTCCTTGCTTCCGATCATATGATTAGTAGCTCCACTATCGAGCAACCATGATCCCCCATCGGAAGCAAACACCTACAAGAGATCAATGCTTGGTTTTAGGTACCCATTTTGTAATAGGTCCTTTGATGTTAGTAACAAGGGTCTTAGGAACCCAAATAGACCATTCAATGTACTCATATGGATAACCAACAAATTTGGCATAAACATGCCCATCTCTAGCGCGACACAACGCATAGGAAGGGTTAAAGACGCCGGCTTGGTTGGGAAGGGGAGTTTTTCTCCTTCTCCTTAGTAGCACCCTCACCCTCATTCACAAAGGTTTGCTTGAGAGGAGGAGGTCGTTTGTCCTTGTCATTCTTCTTCTTGTTCTTGGACTTGGGCACGTACCCAATCCCTTCCTTGGCCACAACTCCCTTTTGGTTGGTCAATAGGTCGTTGAGGCTCTTCTCGCCTTGTATGCAAGACACAAGACCTTTCTCAAGTTGCACCTTTAGCTTAGCGTTCTCCTCAACAAGATGCACATGCTCACAACACGGGTTAGTAGCATTTGCATTATCAATTAACATCATACGAGGAAATGTGGCTTTCTCCTTGGTTAGCTTTACTTGGAGTTGATCATGAGACTCTTTGAGGATAGCATGAGGACCCTTCAAGACCTTGTGAGCCTTGTCAAGTAGATCAAACTCCTCTTTGAGTCTAGCAAGATCAACCCCAAGTTTGGCCTTCTCAGAGTTTAGCACACGAGAAACAACGAGAGCATGATCAAAATCTTTCTTTAACTTAGCATGATCATTGTTGTGTGACTCCTCAAGAGCCAAACGAAGACCACACTCTTCCTCAAGAGCATTGGAAAGATCCGAAATCTCATCGGCATAGTCATGACTATGCCCCTCCATCTTGGAGATAGTATCTTCATGAGACTCGATCATGTCATTGGCTTCACCAAGTTGTTCCAAGAGAGCAACAAAATGCTTCTTGGATTTACCCTTGAGTTTACCCATAAAGTCCTCAAAATCATTTTCCTCCACATTAGATCCCTCACATTCATCAATGCAATCCGTCAAGGAAGGATTATTAATGATGGTAGTTTTGATGTTGGGAGTTACCTTGTTGGTGGCTTTAGCCATGAGGCACTTGGCGGTGATGTTCTCATTGGGTGAGTCGAAGAGAGATATTCGTGGAGTTTTTGCAATGGCAACGGAGGCCATGGCAACCGACCCACCATCTTCATCATCATCATCCTCCTCATGGTACTCTTCTTGAACCACCAATGCCTTGTGAGGGGTTTTCTTGATGAAGTTGCTCTTGTTGGGGAAAGACTTCGCTTTGTCCTTTCGAATGAGCTTGCCACCATTGTCTTCCCTCTTCTCATACGGGCACTCCGCAACAAAATGACTCACATTGCCACAATTGTAGCAAGTCCTTACACGTTGCTTGCGCTTCGTGCGACTTGAGTTATTCTTCTTGAAGTTTGGCCTTGAGTTTTTCTTACTCCAAATTTGCCTTGAAGCAAGTGCCATGTGTTCATGATACGCATACTTTGTATCTTCGGGGTTGCTTTCCTCTTCTTCCTCTTCTTCTTCTTCAATGCAAACCTTGGCCTTCAATGCAAGGTTGGGCTTCTTTGCCCTTTGAGAGCGAAGCACCGCATTGTCGGCGGTCTTGTCCAAGATGTTCATAGCCACAAACTCATCCAACACTTCACTTGAGGTCAAAGTGTGGAAGTCCGGCCTTTGACGAATGACGGAGGACATGGCCTTGTGGTAAGGTATCATTGCCTTGAGGAATTTGCGCTTGATCCAATTGTCATCCGTGTCCTTTCTCCCATGATCTCAGAGTGAGACCGCGAGTTTGGTTACTCTCCGATAAAGCTCATGAGGTTCTTCATCTTCTTTCATTGCAAACTCATCAGCTTCATCTTACACTACTTCATAGTTGGAGCGTTGAATGCTTGCGCTTCCCTGGTTGAGAGAGACAACACAAAGCCATGCATCTTTGGCCAAGGCGAAGGGCCGAAGATGAGGTAGATCTTTGGGAGGAATTGCATCTTGAATGATGAAGAGAGCATTCTCATTGAATTGATTATCCATGGCTTCCGAGGAGTGAAGTTGCTTGGATCATGCGGATGGAAAACTTCTTCAATGATTCTCCAAAGATTAGTGTTCACATGATTTAAATGACGCTTAAAGCGATAAACCCAAGAATCAAAGTCCTCATTTTTCACAATCTTAGGGGAAGGACCGTCATGATTCAAATGAGTGGAAGGAACCGGTCCACCATAAACAAGTGGTGGTTCCACATGAGCAAAGATGTCGGTGCCATTTTTACCATTAGAAGAAGGAGCCTTTTCACTACTAGCTTCCCCCTTGTCAGAGATAGCATCCGTCACCTTGTCGGTGGGATCACCCACTTTCAACGGTGTGGTGGATAGTTTAAGCCCTTCAATGAATTTAGTAAACATGCTTTCAACCTCGGTCGTCATGGAGGTTTTCAATGTTTCCAAGGCCACATTGAACTCCTCACGAGAGACCGAGGTTCCCTCATCGCCCGTAGACGAGATCGGATTCACACCAGAGTGTTCCTTCACACCGTCTACGGTATCAACCATACTCTTCGGACGGCAAAGTCCTCAGTAAAGAGACGAGGCTCTGATACCAATGGAAAGGATCGATATGGTTGACTAGAGGGGGGTGAATAGGCAACTAACAATTTTTAACTTTTCTTTACCAAATTAAACTTTGGATCAAAGTAGGTTGTCTAGATGTGCAACGAGGTGAGCAACCTATATGATGCAACAACAACGAACATACAAGCAAGCAAGAGAAGTAACACCAATAAGCTTGCACAAGTAAAGGTAAGAGATAACCAAGAGTGGACCCGGTGAAGACGAGGATGTGTTATCGAAGTTCCTTCCTTTTGAGGGGAAGTACGTCTCCGTTAGAGCGGTGTGGAGGCACAATGCTCCCCAAGAAGCCACTAGGGCCACCGTATTCTCCTCATGCCCTCACACAATGCGAGATGCCGTGATTCCACTATTGGTGCCCTTGGAGGCGGCAAACGGACCTTTACAAACAAGGTTGGGGCAATTTCCACAACTTAATCGAAGGCTCCCAACAACACCATGAAGCTTCACCACAATGGACTATGGCCCTATGGTGACCTCAACCATCTAGGGTGCTCAAACACCCAAGAGTAACAAGATCCGCTAGGGATTGGTGGTGGAATCAAATTTCTCTCGATGGAAGTGTAGATCGGGGCCTTCTCAACCACTCCCGAGCAAATCAACAAGTATGATTGTCTAGAGAGAGAGATCGGGCAAAAATGGAGCTTGGAGCATTAATGGAGCTTGAGGGGGAAGAGGTAAGTCAAGGAAGAAGAAGGGGACCCCCTTTTATAGTGGGGGTAACAATCCAACCGTTACCCCACTAAACAGCCCCGCACAGGGCGGTACTACCGTAGCAGCGGTACTACAGCTGGACCCAGCGGTACTACCGCTCCCCCTTATGGTACTACCGCCCAGACAGAGAGTGCTTGAAGGCAAAGGAGGGACTGGCCCGGCACGGTACTGCCGGACAGGCCCAGCGCGGTACTGCCGCGGTGGCAGGGCGGTACTACCGCTCTCGAGCGGTACTACTGCACCTACTACCGCCGCAGGTGCTGCTCAACCCGACAAAAGAAGTGCCCCCCTTGAGTCTAGGAGGTAGTGGCCCGGTACCGCAGCGGTACTGCCGCTGAGGACGCAAGCGGTACTACCGCTGGGCACTACGGTACTACCGCTGGGGCTAAAGACAACTCAATCTGCAGGGAAAAAGACCTCCAACGACGCGGGAAGGCCCAGAGGGTGTGAAACGAAAGTGTACGTGATGATTCCACCCTAGCCATACCAAAGCGGACCCCCTCTTTATAGAACGGTGACTCCTAAGAAACTAGTCCACCAACAAGAAATGAAAGAGCTATACCGTCTTGAAAAACACTTCGAGGGGAAAGGAATCGTCTTGAGCCAAAGGAAGAATCTCTAAAATGCTCAACGCACAAGGTTAGTCCGCAAATATGTTGTCATCAATCACCAAAACTACATCGAGAGAGATATACCTTAACAGGTGGGACGGGCCTCTCCTGGCGGGCCTTCCCCTTCTCCGCGGCCGAGAACCTCTTCGCCGGCGCCATGAGTGTCGCTGCTAGCAAGGAAGCAAGGAAGAAGAAGCAGAAGGAGCTAAGGAAGTGATGGGTGACGGGGGCTCCGCTCCCCCTTCCCATTTATAGCCAAGAGGAGGCCAACTACCGGCCTCCACGATCTAAGGTAATGATGACCTTTTTCTGCATGCTGCAAGGACTCGTCAAGTCGGGCAGTTGCCGAGGCAGGGTGGGGAAGCGGGGACGCCCATGTCGAATCAACCTCCATGCGTCAACCGAGGCCGCAGGCTGTTAGGGCCCGCGGCGCCCCACACTTGCCCCTTGGCTTCGCCTCAAAGCCAAGTCCGAGCACGCCTTGGGCCCATGGGCTACTGTCGGCGTTCTGGGAACGGGGGTCCCCACACTTGCCTGCCTGTGGCCCACGGCGTGGCTCCACCAGTGGCCCTGTGCGGCCCATCTTCACCAGCAAGCACTCAAGACCCTCGCGAGGCGGACGACGCAAGACCTCCTCGGGGGCAGCCTCACCAGGCTGGCTCACGAGGGGCAGAGAGATCAAGGCAAGGAAGACCTCGCGAGGTCCCCATGATGTAAGCCATGACGACCAAGGCCAGGCAGGCACCAGGCGGGCGCCAGCGCGCAGTGTTCTCATTTCCTCTTTGGTGCTAAAGAGGCAAGCTCAGGTGTAGAGTCCCGAGGCATCAAGCAAAGGTTTCCATATCGGTGCAACAGGACCAAGACCAGCAGGACGGCAGGACAGAGGTCACCATGGAGCCCAAGACGGTGTCACCACTAGAGCCTTTGGCAGGCAAAGACTACTTCTGTCAGGATAACTTGTACTAGCTGTCCCCCTTCAAACTTGCCCATTGTGGGATCCCTTCCCGCTCAATATTTGGGAAGAGGACCAGGGCCTCAATAAATAGGACTAGCCACCACCTTAGCAAAGAGGGGGAGGATCATTCAGACCACCAGACACCACACAAGCTCGCCAAGCACAAGAACACCTCTCCTTAGGAGGCCGTTCTTCCCCTTGTAATTGTTTGTCCTCAGCCCACGAGGCAATCCACCACACCACACTGGAGTAGGGTATTACACCGCAATGGTGGCCCGAACCAGTATAAATCTTGTGTCCCTTTGTTCTGTGAGTTCGACGCGCTAAGACTTGAGATTGTGGTGAGGGCAAGAGCTAGAGGGGGAGAGATCTTCGGGCGCACCCCAGTGTTCGAACCTCAAGGGTTTTGCCGGAACCCAAAATCCAACAGTATTCACACATGTATTTAAGTTTCCGATCAATACAATTCTTGCATGAATAATAAACCTTTATCATGAATAAGGAAATATAAAATAACAACTTTACTATTGCCTCTCGGGCATATTTCCTTCAGTCTCCCACTTGCACTAGAGTCAATAATCTAGTTCACATCACCATGTGATTTAACACCCATAGTTCACATCACCATGTGACCAACACCCAAAGAGTTTAATAGAGTCAATAATCTAGTTCACATCGCCATGTGATTAACACCCAAAGAGTACAAAGGTGTGATCATGTTTTGCTTGTGAGAGAGGTTTAGTCAACGGGTCTGTCACATTCAGATCCGTATGTATTTTGCAAATTCCTATGTCTACAATGCTCTGCATGGAGCTACTCTAGATAATTGCTCCCACTTTCAATATGTATCTAGATCGAGACTCACAGTCACCTGACGTAACTTTTTATGACAAACTCATTATCACCTCCATAACCGAGAAACGTTTCCTTAGTCCTCTTTAGGTACCTAAGGATAATTTTGACCACTGTCCAGTGATCTACTCATGGATCACTATTGTTCCCCCTTGCCAAACTCATGGCAAGTAACACAACACATCTGGTACACAGCATGGCATACTTTATAGAACCTATGACTGAGGCATAGGGAATGACTTTCCTTCCCTCTATATATTCTGTCGTGGTCGGGTTTTGAGTCTTACACAACTTCACACCTTGTAACACAGGCAAGAACCCTTTCTTTGACTGATCCATTTTGAACTTCTTCAAAACTTTATCAAGGTATGTGCTTTGTGAAAGTCCTATCAAGCGTCTTGAGCTATCTCTATACATCTTGATGCCCAATATATAAGCAGCTTCACCAAGGTCTTTTGTTGAAAAATTCTTATTCAGGTGTCCTTTTATGCTATCCAGAAATTGTATATCATTTTCGATCAACAATATGTCATCCACATATAATATCAGAAATACCACAGAGCTCCCACTCACTTTCTTGTAAAGACATGCTTCACTGTAAGTCTGTATAAAACCATATGCTTTGATCACCTCATCAAAGTGAATATTCCAACTCCGAGATGCTTGCACCAGTCCATAGAAGGATCACTGCATCTTGCACACTTTGTTAACACCTTTAGGATCAACAAAACCTTCTGGTTGCATCATATATAACTCTTCTTTAAGAAATCCATTAAGGAATGCAGTTTTGACGTCCATTTGCCAAATTTCATAATTATAAAATGTGGCAATTGCTAACATGATTCGAACTGACTTAAGCATTGCTACATGTGAGAAGGTCTGATCGTAGTCAACCCCTTGAACTTGTCGAACACCTTTCACGACAAGTTGAGCTTTGTAGATGGTGACATTACCATCAACGTCTGTCTTCTTCTTGAAGATCCATTTATTCTCAATGGCTTGCCGATCATCGGGCAAGTCCACCAAAGTCCACACTTTGTTCTCATAGATGGATCATATCTCAAATTTCATGGCCTCAAGCCATTTATCAGAATCTGGGCTCATCATAGCTTCTTCATAGTTCGTAGGTTCGTCATGGTCTAGTAACATGACTTCCAGGACAGGATTACCGTACCACTCTAGTGCGGAACGTGCTCTGTTCGACCTACGAGGTCCAGTAGTAACTTGATCCGAAGTTTCATGATCATCATCATTAAATTTATCTCTAGTTGGTGTAGGCATCATGGGAATGGATTTCTCTGATGTGCTACTTTCCAAATTGAGAGAAGGTACAATTACCTCATCAAGTTCTACTTTCCTCCCACTCACTTCTTTCGAGAGAAACTCCTTCTGTAGAAATGTTCCATTATTGGCAACAAAGATCTTGCCTTCGGATCTGTGGTAGAAGGTGTACCCAATTGTTTCCTTAGGGTATCCTATGAATACGCACTTCTCCGATTTGGATTCGAGCTTATCAAGCTGAAGCCTTTTGACATAAGTGTCGCAACCCCAAACTTTAAGAAACGATAGCTTACGTTTCTTGCCAAACCACACTTCATACAGTGTCATCTCAACGAATTTGGATGGTGCCCTATTTTACGTGAATGTGGCTGTCTCTAATACATATCCCCAAAATGATAGTGGTAAATCGGTAAGGGACATCATAGATTGCACCATATCTAATAAAGTGCAATTACGACGTTCAGACACACCATTACGTTGTGGTGTTCCAGGTGGCGTGAGTTGTGAAACTATTCCACATTGTTTTAAATGAAGGCCAAACTCTTAACTCATATATTCGCCTCCGTAATCAGATCATAGAAAGTTTATTTTCTTGTTACGATGATTCTCCACTTCACTCTGAAATTCTTTGAACTTTTCAAATGTTTCAGACTTGTGTTTCATTAAGTAGATATACCCATACCTACTCAAATCATCTGTGAAGGTCAGAAAATAACGATACCCGCCGCGTGCTTCAACACTCATCGGACCGCATACATTGGTGTGTATTATTTCCAATAAGTCATTAGCTCGCTCCATTGTTCCAGAGAATGGAGTTTTTAGTCATCTTGCCCATGAGGCATGGTTTGCAAGTATCAAATGATTCATAATCAAGTGATTCCAAAAGTCCATCTGCATGGAGTTTCTTCATGCGCTTTACACCAATATGAGCTAAACGATAGTGTCACAAGTATGTTGCACTATCATTACCAACTTTGCATCTTTTGGCATCAATATTATGAATATGTCTATCACTACGATTGAGATTCAATAAACCATTCACATTGGGTGTATGACCACACAAGGTTTTATTCATGTAAACAGAACAATAATTATTCTCTAACTTAAATGAATAAATGTATTGCAATAAACATGATCTAATCATATTCATGCTCAATGCAAACACCAAATAACATTTATTTAGGTTCAATACTAATTCCGAAGGTAGAGGGAGTGTGCGATGGTGATCATATCAACATTGGAATCATTTTCAACACACATCGTCACCTCGCTTTTAACTAGTCTCTGCAACTCCTATTTCGAGTTACTAATCTTAGTAACTGAATCGGTATCAAATATCTAGGGGTTACTACGAACACTAGTAAAATACACATCAATAACATGTATATCAAATATACCTTTGGTCACTTTGCCATCATTTTTATCCGCCAAGTGTTTGGGGCAGTTCCACTTCCAGTGACTAGTCCCTTTGTAGTAGAAGCACTCAGTTTCATGCTTGGGTCCAGCATTGAGCTTCTTCCCGGGAGTGGCAACTTGCTTGCCATTCTTCTTGAAGTTCCCTTTCTTTCCCTCGCCCTTTTTCTTGAAACTAGTGGTCTCGTAAACCATCAAAACTTGATGCTCTTTCTTGATTTCTACCTTCGCCGATTTCAGCATCGTGAAGAGCTTGGGAATCATTTTTGTCATCCCTTGCATATTATAGTTCATCACGAAGTTCTGGTAGCTTGGTGATAGTGACTAGAGAACTCTGTCAATCACTATATTATCAGGAAGATTAACTCCCACTTGATTCAAGCGATTGTAGTACCCAGACATTCTGAGCACATGCTCAGTGGTTGAGCTATTCTCCTCCATCTTATAGGCAAAGTACTTGTTAGAGGTCTCATACCTCTCGACATGGGCATGAGTCTGAAATACCAATTTCAGCTCTTGGAACATCTCACATGCTCTGTGGCATTCAAAATGTTTTTGAAGTCCCGGTTCTAAGCCATAAAGCATGGCGCACTAAACTATTAAGTAGTTATCATATCGAGCTTGCCAAACGTTCATAACGTCTGCATCTACTCCTGCAATAGGCCTGTCACCTAGCGGTGTGCTACCTCTTGAGCACTGCGTTGGTTTTCCCTTGAAGAGGAAAGGGTGATGCAGCAAAGTAGAGTAAGTATTTCCCTTCGTTTTTGAGAACCAAGGTATCAATCCAGTAGGAGACTACACACAAGTCACCTCGAACCTACACAAACAAATAATAACCTCGCAACCAACGCGATAAAGGGGTTGTCAATCCCTTCACGGTCACTTACGAGAGTGAGACCTGATAGAGATAATAAGATAAATATTTTTGGTATTTCTATGATATAGATAGCAAAATAAATAGATTGGAAACTTATATGATAGAAGATAGACCTGGGGGCCATAGGTTTCACTAGTGGCTTCTCTCAAGATAGCATAAGTATTACGGTGGGTGAACAAATTACTGTCGAGAAATTGATAGAAAAGTGCATAATTATGAGAATATCTAGGCATGATCATGTATATAGGCATCACGTCCGTGACAAGTAGACAGAAACGATTCTGCATCTACTACTATTACTCCACACATCGACCGCTATCTAGCATGCATCTAGAGTATTAAGTTCATAAGAACAGAGTAACACATTAGGCAAGATGACATGATTTAGAGGGGTAAACTCAAGCAATATGATATAAACCCCATCTTGTTATCCTTGATGGCAACAATACAATACGTGCCTTGTTGCCCCTACTGTCACTGGGAAAGGACACCGCAAGATTGAACCCAAAGCTAAGCACTTCTCCCATTGCAAGAAAGATCAATCTAGTAGGCCAAACCAAACTGATAATTTGAAGAGACTTGAAAAGATAACAAATCATACATAAAAGATTTCAGAGAAGAATCAAAAATTGTTCATAGATAATCTTGATCATAAACCCACAATTCATCGGATCTCAAAAGACACACCGCAAAAAGAATTACATTGAATAGATCTCCAAGAAGATCGAGGAGAACTTTGTATTGAGATCCAAAGAGAGAGAAGAAGCCATCTAGCTAATAACTATGGACCCGAAGGTCTGTGGTAAACTACTCACACATCATCGAAGAGGCTATGGTGTTGATGTAGAAGCCCTCCGTGATCGATTCCCCTTCTGGCGGAGCTCCGGAAAAGACCCCAAGATGGGATCTCTTGGGTACAGAAGGTTGTGGCAGTGGAAATAGGGTTTTGTGGTGCTCTTAGATGTTTTTGGGGTATATGGATATATATAGGAGGAATAAGTAGGTCGGTGGAGCTGCGAGAGGCCCACGAGGGTGGGGGGCATGCCCAGGGGGGTAGGCGCGCCTCCCTGCATCGTGGCCTCCTCGCTCCTTTCTTGACGTCTACTCGAAGTCCCTTGGATCACGTTTGTTCCAAAAATAACTCCCCCGAAGGTTTCATTCTGTTTGGATTCCGTTTGATATTCCTTTTCTGCGAAACACTGAAATAGGGAAAAACAACAGCAATTTGCACTGGGCCTTGGGTTAGTAGGTTAGTCCCAAAAATAATATAAAAGTGTACAATAAAGCCCATTAAACATCCAAAATAGATAATATAATAGCATGGAACAATAAAAAATTATAGATACGTTGGAGACGTATCACGGTGCATCAAGGACATAATTCTTCTATGCAGCAATGAGGATAATTCTCAGATCACGGACCCAGTCCGCATCATTGCTACTATCATCGTTCAACTTAGTTTTCTCTAGGAACATATCAAAAATATATAGGAGGTATATTGCAAGCTATTGATCTACAACATAGATATGCAAAACTATTAAGACTAAGTTCATGAAACAAAGTTCAATTAATCAAATTACTAAGGAACTCCCACTTAAATAGACATCCCTCAACTCATGTAAGTGGTACGTGAACCAAATCAACTAACACATGTCCGATCATCACGTGAGATGGGGTAGTCAACAATGGTGAACATCTCTATGCTGACCATATCTACTATATGATTCACGTTCGACCTTTCGGTCTCTAGTGTTCTGAGGCCATGTCTGTACATGCTAGGCTCGTCAAGTTTGACCCAAGTATTCTTTATCTGCAAAATTGTCTCGCACCCGTTGTATGTGAACGTAGAGTCTATCACACCTGATCATCACGTGGTGTCTCAACACAACAAACAGTAGCAATGGTGCATACTCAGGGAGAACACTATTACCTTGAAATTTAGTGAAGGGGTCATCTTATAATACTACCGTCGTACTAAGAAAAATAAGATGCATAAAAGATAAACATCACATGCAATCAAAATATGTGACATGATATGGCCATCATCATCTTGTGCTTTTGATCTCCATCTCCAAAGCAACGTCATGATCTCCATCATCACCGGCTTGACACCTTGATCTCCACCGTAGCGTCATTGCACTGAGGTCGTCACGCCAACTATTGCTTCTACAACTATCGCTAACGCATAGTGATAAAGTAAAGCAATTACATGGTGCTTGCACTTCATACAATAAAGAGACAACCATAAGGCTCCTGCCGGTTGCCGATAATTTACAGAACATGATCATCTCATACAATAACGTATATCACATCATGCCTTGAACATATCACATCACAACAAGCCCTGCAAAAAGAAGTTAGACGTCATCTACTTTGTTGTTGCAAGTTTTACGTGGCTGCTACGGGCTTCTAGCAAGAACCATTCTTACCCACGCAAAAACCACAATAGTGTTTTATCAAGTTTGGTGTTTTAACCTTCTCAAGGACCGTCCGTAGTCAAATTCGATTCAACTAAAGTAGGAGAAATAGACACCTGCCAGCCACCTTTATGCAAAACTAGTTGCATGTCAGTTGGTGGAACCGGTCTCATGTGCGTGGACATGTAAGGTTGGTTTGGGCCGCTTCATCCCATAATACCGCCGAATCAAAATAATACGTTGGTGGTAAGAAGTATGACTATCACCGCCCACAACTCTTTGTGTTCTACTAGTGCATATCATCTACGTATAGACCTGGCTCATGATGCCATTGTTGGGAAACGTTGAATGGAAAACAAAAAAACTCTACGCACATGTAATGATCTATCCATGGAGATGCATAGCAACGAGGAGGCGAGTGTGTCTATGTACCCTCGGAAGCATTTGACAACGCGGTTGATGTAGTCGAACTTATTTTAGCTCAGACCGATCAAGTATCGAACATACGGCACCTCCGAGTTCTGCACATGTTCAGTTCGCTGACATCCCTCGCCTTCTTGATCCAGCAAGTTGTCGAGGTAGTAGATGAGTTCTGTCAGCACGACGGCGTGGTGACGGTGATGGTGAAGTGATCCGCGCAGGGCTTCACCTAAGCACTACGAAGATATGACGGTGGGAGTAAACGGTGGAGGGGGCGCCGCACACGGCTAGGCAATTCTCTGGGGTGTGCTAGTATATATATATATAGGTGGGAGGGAGAGGGGAGGCAGCCAGGGTGCGCCCCGGGTTTTCCCAAGTGGCGCCCCCTGCCTTATTTCACCGGAGAAGAAAGGGAAGGGGGAAGAGAGAAAGGAAAGGGGGGCCGAACCCCCTTTTTCCTTCTCCCAATTCGGCCTCCTGCCATAGGGGGGGGGGCGCCACCCCTTGTGGGCTAGTGTGCTCCCCTCTCATGGCCCATATATTCCCCCCGGGGGTTCCGGTAACCCCTTCGGCACTCCGATAAATACCCGATACACTCTGGAACACTTCCGGTGTCCGAATAGTATCGTCCTTCGGATGCGGTTTTGGCTCGAGCCGCCTCCACCTGTTGGTCGCCTTGTCGTCCATCTCAACCGGTGTACACGTGTGCTGGTGTGTATTGTGTGTTGGGTGTGCGCGAGTGCGTCCTTGCGTGCATGCCGCACAGTGGTGTATGTGTGTTGTCGTAATGTGTGTATTAACACAGAAGAAGTGTGCACTTAATTTAGTAGCACGCGGGGTGCTACCGCGAGTGGTTTCTAGTTTGTTTATCTCACCCTGTGGCAGATGGGCCTCTAGCTTATTTATTTTCACCCACTGCCACATGGGCCAGCACACCCAGATGGAGAACACAAGCTGACAAGGCACCATGTAGACTGGTTAACCAGACAACTAAACAGTATACGGGGCGATACGCTAAGCTAGTGACTGTATAATCCCTCGGTAAAGAGAGATCGAGTGAGAGGATAGGCCCGTGAGAGAGAGAGAGAGAAAGATATTCCCTCCGTTCGATAATGTAGTGCCTATAATTTTTTGAAAGTCAAACTTTTAAAACTTTGACCAAGTTTATATAGAAATTACTTATATACAATACCAAAGATATATGATATGAAACTACATCTTGTGATGAATCTAATGATCATTCTAGATGTAAATGTTTTTCTCCACATATACCTGGTCAGACTTTTGTGAGGTTTGACTTTTCAAAACATCCATATGTTATGGACCTGGGAGAGTACCTAACTAGAGAGAGATCAAGTGTTTGTGAAAGAGAAAGAGCGAGTGTGCAAAAAGTGTGTGTGTGTGTGAAAGAGAAATGGACAACACACGAGAAAGTAGAGAAAAAGTGTGTGTGTGTGTGTGTGTGTGTGTGTGTCTTATGCAAACAAATCACGCATGCATCTCCGAGAGCGGAAGCGAGGTGTGGAGATAATGTGTGGTTGTTTGAAATGGAGAGAGAGACCCCTATCACATGGCCAAGAGATGTCTAGCAAACAAGGGAGAGAGGTCGAGAGAGACGTATGGAGAAAATCCAGACATGGGGAGGGAGGGAGTGTGTGTTTGTGATAGAGAGACCCCCTTGAGATCATGAGGGGGCTATATGGGTGGGAGATCGAGTGACAAGGTGTGCACGCTATAGAAAGATACCCCAAGAGAGATCGAGATAGACCCAGGGATGGAAGGAGACAATACGTGTGTTTGTGATGGATAGTGAGAGATAGTCATACCTAGGGGGG
Organism: Triticum aestivum; assembly: GCF_018294505.1. Lineage (NCBI taxonomy): Eukaryota > Viridiplantae > Streptophyta > Magnoliopsida > Poales > Poaceae > Triticum > Triticum aestivum. The sequence goes on from NC_057800.1 coordinate 417,537,784, forward strand.
TGCATGTTCCTATAATGGAGTGAGAGATGATGGTACTTACGGGGGTGCGTGTGAGATAGAGAGAGAACAAGTGGGAGAGTGTTAGATGGATTTATCTACTGTGAGCGAGATATGTGTATGTATGACCTAGGGAATATAAAGTTTGAGAGAGAAAGAGGAGCGCTGGTACGGCTGAGTGGTATGTGAGAGAGTTGAGAGAGAGAAAGAGATACTCTCTCCGTTCGATAATGTAGTGCATATACATTTTTTTAGAGTCAAACTTTGGAAAATTTGACCAAGTTTATAGAGAAAATTATTTATATCTACAATACTAAAGATACATCATATGAAACTACATCTTGTCACGAATCTAATGATATATGTTTGTGGTTCTAGATGTAAATGTTTTTCTCCATATACGTGGTCAAACTTTATGCGGTTTGAATTTTCAAAAAATCTATATGCTATGGACCGAAGAGAGTACCTAAGTCAAGAGAGTTCAAGTGTGTGTGAAGGAGAAAGAATGAGTCTGCAAAAAGAGAGATTGAGAGAGAGAGAGTTAAAGAGAAAGGGACATCAGGCGATAAAACAAAGAGAAAGTGTGTGTCTTATGCAAACATATCACGCATGCATCTCCGAGAGAGAAAGAGTGGTGAGATACATGGAGATAGCCAATGTGTGGTTGTTTGCAAAGGAGAGAGAGATCCCTATAGCACGTGTCCAAGATAGGTCTGGCCAACAAGGGACAGAGGTCGAGAGGGACATATGGAGAAAATGGAGGCATGTGGAGGGAGAGAGAGGGCGTGTTTGTGATAGAGAGATCCCCTCAAAATCGTGAGGGGATTATATGGGTGGGAGATCGAGAGATGGGGTGTATGTGCAATAGAAAGATGCCCCAAGAGAGATCGAGATAAACCCAGTGAGGGAAAGAGGTGATGCATGTGTTTGTGATGAAGCGTGGGAGATAGTCGTATACCTAGGGGGACTGCGTGTGCCTATAATGAAGTGAGAGATAGTCGTACTTAGCTAGGTGGGTGATTGTGTGTGTGTGTGTGAGAGAGAGAGAATGGGGGATAGAGAGAGTTTTAGATGGGTCTATCTAGTGTGAGTGAGATATGTGTATGTGTGACCTAGGGAGATAGAAATTGAGAGAGAGGGAGAGAGATGGAAGAGCCCCGAGACGACAGAGTGGTGCGTGAGAGAGTTACGGACAACGAGCGAGAGAATTTTTGTGCGTACGTGTTGGGAAACGTTGCTTGGAAAACAATAATTTCTACGCACACGCAATGATCTATACATGGAAATGCATAGCAATGAGGGGGAGAGTGTGTCTGCGTACCCTCGTAGACCGTAAGCGGAAGCATTTGACAATGCGGTTGATGTAGTCGAACTTCTTCTAGCTTCGTCCGATCAAGTACCAAATGTACGACACCTCTGAGTTCTGCACACGTTCAGCTCGGTGACGTCCCTTTCCTTATTGATCTAGAAAGTTGTCGAGGTAGTACATGAGTTCCGTCAGCACGACAGCGTGGTGACGGTGATGGTGAAGTGATCCGTGCAGGGCTTCGCCTAAGCACTACGAAGATATGATTGTGGGAGTAAACAGTGTAGGGGGGCGCTGCACACGACTAGAAAATTCTCTGGGGTGTGCTAGGGGTGCCCCCCCACATATATATAGGTGGGAGGGAGAGGGGAGGTAGCCAGGGTGAACCCCAAGTAGGATCTGAATCCTACTTGGGTTTTCCCAAGTGGCGGCCCCCTGCCTTATTTCACCGGAGAAGAAAGGGAAGGGGGAGAGCGAAAGGAAAGGGGGGCCCGAACCCCCTTTTTCCTTCTGCCAATTCGGCCTCCTGCCATAGGGGGGGTGCGCCACTCCTTTTGGTCTAGTGTGCTCCCCTATCATGGCCCATATATTCCCCTCGGGGGTTCCGCTAACCCCTCCGGTACTTCGATAAATACATGATACACTCCGGAACACTTCCGGTGTCCGAATACTATCATCCTATATATAGATCTTTACCTCTCGACCATTTTGACACTCCTCGTCATGTCTGTGATCTCATCCAGGATTCCGAACAACATTCGATCACCAAATCACATAACTCATATAATACTATATCGTCATCGAACGTTAAGCGTGCGGACCCTACGGGTTCGAGAACTATGTAGACATGACCGAGACAACTCTCCGGTCAGTAACCAATAGCAGAACCTAGATGCGCATACTGGCACCTACATATTCTATGAAGATCTTTATCGGTCGAACCATTATGACAACATACGTAATTCCCTTTGTCCATCGGTATGTTACTTGCCCGAGATACGATCGTCGGTATCTTCATACCTAGTTCAATATCGTTACCGGCTTTACTCGTTCCGTAATACATCACCTTGTGACTAACTCCTTTAGTCATTTGCTTGCAAGCTTATGATGTGTATTAACGAGAGGGCCCAGAGATACCTCTCCGATACTCGGAGTGACAAATCCTAATATCGATCTATGCTAACTCAACAAACACCTTCAGAGGTACCTGTAGAGCATATTTATGAACACCCAGTTATGTTGTGACATTTGATAGCACCCAAGGTATTCCTCCGGTATCCGGGAATTGCATAATCTCATAGTCGAAGGAATATGTATTTGACATTAAGAAAGCAATAGCAATAAAACTGAACGATCATTATGCTAAGCTAATAGATGGCTCTTGTCCATCAAATCATTCTCCTAATGATGTGATCCCGTTATCAAATGACAACACACGTCTATGGTTAGGAAACCTTAGCCATCTTTGATCAACGAGCTAGTCTAGTAGAGGCTTACCTGGGACATGGTATTTGTTTATGTATTCACACATGTATTTAAGTTTCCGGTCAATACAATTCTAGCATGAATAATAAACCTTTATCATGAATAAGGAAATATAAAATAACAACTTTATTATTGCCTCTAGGGCATATTTCCTTTAGTATGATGGGTGCACCCCAGATATTTAGCTTAGACTAGAGAGTCATACATTGTGTGCGAGAGATACCTATACATGGAGTCTGCATGCGAACTGAGAAGACCTGGAGAGAGACAGAGATAGAGAGATGAACCAACAAGGACTTTGTTTGTATGCGCATGATACAAATAAAGATTATCGACGAGAGAGAACAGGAGTCTGGGATATGGGAGAGGTCGCATTTATGCATCGAAAACTGATATAAACCATAATTCGGTATAAACTTGCATTCAAATCTTTGAATTGGAGAATATGGTGTTTGTAATTCACACATGAACGAGATATGCGTATCAAACAATCATTAATTTGACTTTCAGCATGTTCATGGAGTACTATAATACAACATGCTATTCAATTGAGGTGTTCAATTTTGGATTTGGTCCACAATTTTGACCGGTCAACGAGCTATTTCATTGAATTGGGATATTTCATTTTGGGTCCGATCCCCGTTTTTAGTGGGTCAACTATTTGTTAAATAAATTAGTAGCAACGAGCATGTAAAAACACATTAGTCATGAGCATCATCTCATCATCTAGAAAATAAGTGGCAAGATGCAATGCTGTAGAACTAATATTCAAAATTTGATCATAATGGACTTGGTAAAGCAGACATGGATGCTTGTTCTCCCAAAATTTGGACGAACCTATAAACACCCACTGCTCGGTGGAATTCGCCCGAGCAGATAATGGGAGATGTGAAATTACCGGCCTATCTAGGACCCGCATAAATTCGCCCATTGTATATTGAGGGTATGTTTGTAACTTCATCCAAGCGCGCCCTCTCCTCGGCCAAAATGACAGGCGTCGAATAGTTCATAAACCATGGGCAGCAAAACACCCTCTCCTCAGTTGAAATGGCAGGCCAAATAATTCATAAACCATGGGCGGCAAAACACCCTCTCTGCCGAAATCGCTCGCTCCCACTATTTCAAAGCATGACCTCCTCGCCCGAAATCGCTGGTGCCCATTATTTGGAGAAGCAAAGTTACCCTACTATCCCTGACCCTCAAGACACACACTCAAGCCCATAGGCCAAAAGGGATGGGTAGAATTGTAACTTCCCCCGCATTTTAGACAAATGCATCTCTAAGACATGGTTTCCCCTCCCAATTCCCCATTCATACACCGTGGGTGCCAAATCACCTTCTCCCCAACCATGAAACCTTAGCCCCTCCTCCATGCCCCCACCGCCCTAGCAATCCCGGAGCCAACATCTCCACCACACATCTCAAGTAACCAGTTCTAGTTGTAATAGATCAGGATACAAGTCTGAACGTCCATTACCGTGGACACGGTATTCAAATAGATAACTTCCCTGCATGGGTGCACCACGTTACCCAACACGCTTGATTACTCTGGTCGGACACACTTTTCTGAGTCAATGCTCGGCCTCGGAAGATCAACACATCGCAGCCCTACCTAGGCTCAGCAGAGAGGTCCCCGCCGGTCTACATCCTAAGCAGTCCGGAGTTTTGGGCCCATCGCCCGTTGCACTCTGGGTCGTTGTGAGCAGGGTGGATACTAGCACCACCTCGGATGGCCAGCACGATCTGACCATGCCGCAATGTTGAACTGGACGTCTGATAAAGCTTCGGTTGATACTGCGATGTCCAGGCCCATAACTATTCCCGCATGGTGGTTAGTGCGTAAAGGCTAGAGGCCAACTCAGAACAAATACCCAAACTTGTTAGTGCATTGGGGGCTCGCGGAGACGAGCAGAGACTCATGATAATGCGACCTCGTCGCCCTGTCTCGTGGACTTATGGCAAGGGTCTAGAATGCCCTACCATGCCACATAGAAAACTCACAGGTGCTCTACGGGCCCGCCCGATTTTCACATCAACTCGCGGGTACCCCTCGGGGCCGACCCAACTTCAATAATGGTCTCAAGTAAAGTCCGGGTAACCGTGTGTCCAAAACATCAAGGGGGAAAACCGGAGGAATCACCCTCGGTGGATTCCACTCGATGTAATCATCAAGGTGAACATAGGAGGAATCACCCTCAAGGTCCACACTTGAGGGATTGCACGACGGAGTCGTATCGGGAATGGTGAAGGAGGAATCACCCTTGTTGGCCTCGACCGAATAGCTACACTACAGAGTTATCATCAGGAGTGCATTACGAGGTATCACCATCGGCACTTGATAGTATCTTTGCAGAGTCAAGGAACAAAAGGGGCGTGATGTGATGTGTATCGGGCTCTGGTCATCGATCATGTTGATCGAGTCGTAGATGATGAAGCAGGGGCAACAAGGACAAGGTGGGGTCATTGATGGACCGCTATCCAACCTATGCTAAGCAGTTTAGGATAAGCATGTAAGGTACAATGAGTGGTTACAAAAGCAGGCTATGCGTCAGAATAGGAGCAAACAATAACAATAGCAAAATCTAATGTAAGCATGAGAGAATGGAATGGGCGATATCGGAGTGATCAAGGGGGGGCTTGCCTGGAAGCTCTGGTGAAAGGGAAGAAGGGTCGTCGTCGACGTAGTCGATCACATGGGCATCTGATACGTCTCCAATGTATCTATAATTTTTGATTGCTCCATGCTATATTATCTACTGTTTTGGACATTATTGGGCTTTATTATCCACTTTTATATTATTTTTGGGACTAACCTATTAACCGGAGGCCCAACCCAGAATTGCTGTTTTTTTGCCTATTTTAGGGTTTCGAAGAAAAGGAATATCAAACGGAGTCCAAACAGAATGAAACCTTCAGGAACGTGATTTTCTCACCGAACATGATCCAGGAGACTTGGACCCTATATCAAGAAATAAAGGAGGAGGCCACGAGGTAGGGGGGCGCGCCTACCCCCCCATGCGCGCCCTCCACCCTCGTGGGCCCCCTGTTGCTCCATCGACGTACTCCTTCCTCCTATATATACCTACGTACCCCCAAACGATCAGAGACGGAGCCAAAACCCTAATTCCACCGTCGTAACTTTCTCTATCCACGAGATCCCATCTTGGGGCCTGTTTCGGAGCTCCGCCGGAGGGGGCATCCATCACGGAGGGCTTCTACATCAACACCATAGCCCCTCCGATGAAGTGTGAGTAGTTTACCTCAGACCTTCGGGTCCATAGTTATAAGCTAGATGGCTTCTTCTCTCTTTTTGGATCTCAATACAATGTTCTCCCCCTCTCTTGTGGAGGTCTATTCGATGTAATCTTCTTTTTGCGGTGTGTTTGTTGAGACCGATGAATTGTGGGTTTATGATCAAGATTATCTATGAACAATATTTGAATCTTCTCTGAATTCTTTTATGTATGATTGGTTATCTTTTCAAGTCTCTTCGAATTATCAGTTTGGTTTGGCCTACTAGATTGATCTTTCTTGCAATGGGAGAAGTGCTTAGCTTTGGGTTCAATCTTGCGGTGTCCTTTCCCAGTGACAGTAGGGGCAGCAAGGCACGTATTGTATTGTTGCCATCGAGGATAACAAGATGGTTTTTTTATCATGTTGCATGAATTTATCCCTCTACATCATGTCATCTTGCTTAAGGCGTTACTCTGTTTTCATGAACTTAATACTCTAGATGCATGCTGGATAGCGGTCGATGAGTGGAGTAATAGTAGTAGATGCAGGCAGGAGTCGGTCTACTTGTCTCGGACGTGATGCCTATATACATGATCATACCTAGATATTCTCATAACTATGCTCAATTCTGTCAATTGCTCAACAGTAATTCATTCACCCACCGTAAGATACTTATGTTCTTGAGAGAAGCCACTAGTGAAACCTATGGCCCCCGGGTCTATCTTCATCATATTAATCTTCCAATACTTAGTTATTTCCTTTGCTTTTTACTTTGCTTTTATTTTACTTTGCATCTTTATCACAAAAACACCAAAATATTATCTTATCATATCTATCAGATCTCACTCTCGTAAGTGACAGTGAAGGGATTGACAACCCCTTATCGCGTTGGTTGCGAGGAGTTATTTGCTTTGTGCAGGTACGAGGGACTCGCGCGTAGCCTCCTACTGGATTGATACCTTGGTTCTCAAAAACTGAGGGAAATACTTACGCTACTTTGCTGCATCATCCTTTCCTCTTCAAGGAAATCCAACGCAGTGCTCAAGAGGTAGCAAGAAGAATTTCTGGCGCCGTTGCCGGGGAGTCTACACAAAAGTCAACGTACCAAGTACCCATCACAAACTTTATCTCCCGTATTACATTATTTTCCATTTGCCTCTCGTTTTCCTCTCCCCCACTTCACCCTTGCCGTTTTATTCGCCCTCTCTCTCTCTATTCTCCCTCTCTTCCTCTATTTGCCTCTTTTGCCCGCTTGCTTTCTGTTTGCTTGTGTGTTGGATTGCTTGCTTGTCACGATGGCTCAAGATAACACTAAATTGTGTGACTTTAACAATACCAATAACAATGATTTTATTAGCACTCCGATTGCTCCTCTTACTGATGTTGAATCTTGTGAAATTAATGCCGCTTTGCTGAATCTTGTCATGAAAGATCCGTTTTCCGGCCTTCCTAGTGAAGATGACGCTACCCATCTAAATAGCTTCATTAATTTGTGTGATATGCAAAAGAAGAAAGATGTGGACAATGATATTGTTACGTTGAAACTATTTCCTTTTTCGTTTAGAGATCGTGCTAAAGCTTGGTTTTTGTCTTCCCCTAAAAATAGTATTGATTCTTGGAACAAGTGCAAAGATGCTTTTATCTCTAAGTATTTTCCTCCCGCTAAGATCATCTCCCTTAGAAACGATATTATAAATTTTAAGCAACTTGATCATGAACATTGTAACACCCCAAATGTAACTTTCCCTATTTGTACTCCAACTCCTGCCGTTTCCGGCGTTAAGTTATATTTATTTTCCTCGGGTTCGGGTCTTTGTCTCCCTGTGTGGTTATCGTTGTCATGCATCTCATATCATGTCATCATGTGCATTGCATTTGCATACGTGTTCGTCTCATGCATTCAAGCTTTTTCCCCGTTGTCCGTTTTGCATTCCGGCGCTCCGTTCTCCTCCGGTGGCCATTTCTACCTTTCTTTCGTGTGTGGGGACTAAACATTTCCGGATTGGACCGAGACTTGCCAAGCGTCCTTGGTTTACTACCGGTAGACCGCCTATCAAGTTTCGTATCATTTGGACTTCGTTTGATACTCCAACGGTTAACCGAGGGACCGAAAAGGCCTCGTGTGTGTTGCAGCCCAACACCCCTCCAATTTGGCCCAAAACCCACCAAACTCTGCTCCATGTCCTAGAGCATTCGATCACGATCGCGTGGCCGAAAACCGCACCTCATTTGGACTCTCCTAGCTCCCTCTACCTATATATATGTGATCCCCTCTGAAACATTCGCGGTACAAGCCCTAGTCCTCTTCCACCTCGCGCCCGGACGTTTCTTCCACCGACGGACACGTCCGCCCTCCACCTCGCTCCGGCCAGTGGTGTCACGCCACGTCACCCCGCCGCCGCCGCCAACCAACCGGGCGCCGCCACATCATCCCAGGCGCCTCCTCTCTCTCCTCCCCACCGCGCCGGCCCGCGGGGCCCGAGGCAGGCCCGCGCGGGCCCAGTTACATCGCCGCCGCCCCGCGCCAGGGGTCCCC
>NC_057800.1:417546705-417556207 GCF_018294505.1 Triticum aestivum
TCTCCACCGATCTCCTCGCCGCCCCGGTCATCTTCTCCCCCTCCGGCGTCGTCCTCCTTCCCGGTGAACAGGAACTCCGGCGAGTGCATCGGGAACCGCGCTGGATCTGGATGTGAAAATATCTCGGTTGACTTTTTCCCTCCGAACCCTAATTTTTTATGCAAACTTTGACCGGCCGTATCTCCGCATCCGTAGCTCCGATTTGGGCATATAGCATATCAAAATGTTCATCTCAGAGAGTACATCATTTCATTCCATTGCATCATTTTCATTTGAGTTCATCTTGATGCCCGAAATGCTGTTAATTGTCAGATCTGCTAGTTCATCTTAGACTTTTGTCATTTTTGCCATGATTATTGTGTGCATGATATGCCTGTGAGTCCTCCATATGTTTTGTTAAGCATTTTGTTATCTTTCCAGAGGTGCAACCCATGCATTTTTAGGATGTGTGTGGTGACTTGTGCAAGCTTGCAAAGTGAGGCACCCGGTAAATCAGTTTTCAGGGACTTAGTAGTTTTCACTAAGTCTGGGATTATTTAGTTCATGATGCCATATGTTCAGCTTGTTTCCTAGTGATCCGTGCCTCTTTTGAGGATGATCAGTAAAGGAGTTTTGTTAATCATGTTATGCTCTATCCATCCATGTCTTTGTTTGCAATTATGGAGCACCCTAGCTTGAGTCAATCGAGCTCTACTTTTGCTTCATTGTGAATCTGGGCAGATCGTCAACTTGTTTGCGATTTTGCCGATGTTATTTTAGTTGATCCGTGCATGCTATGCCATTGTTCTTGCCATGTCTAGCTTGCATTTTATGCCTTCTTAATGGATGTATGCTTTCCTTGCCATGACTTGCACTGTGGTGAGTGCATCGAGCTTGTTTACGTGCCTTTGTGAGTTATATTTCAGCATGTCTCAGTTTTCACTAAGTCTGAAAACTGATTGTGTTTTAGCTATGTTCGTGTGCCCGTTAGTATTTTTTGTGAACCCTTTTGGCCCCAGGTCACTTTGGGTCTTTTGTTAAGCTTGTTGAGTAGCTCCATGCCATGTTCTTACTTGTCTTAATCAGGTCACGTATCATGTTGTTTTGCTGCTCCGAAGAGGGCTTCATGATCTGAAATTCCAGACAAGTGTTAATTTCACTAAGTCTGGAATCTGGTTTTGCATTTGCGTTTTTGCCATGCTTGTTTGAACCTCTTAATGGACGAATTGGCCGTGGCTCAGTGCTAGACTTTTGTTAAGCATCTTGTGTGCGTCCCTGCCATGTATTTTGTTGTCATGTTTGATGGCTGTAGCATGTTCATCTCATTGCGTTTAGATGCCTACTTGCTGTAAATCGCAGACCGGTGTCATTTTTGAATCCCTTGCCATTTCCAAACCGTAACTCCGATTCCGGCGTTCTTTACATCGTTTTCAAGCGATTTCATATCATCTTTCCAGTGGCACCCTTGGAATTCCAAGTTGAGGCCAGGTTCATGCATTTCCTGTCATATCTTGCATTTTGCATCCCGCATCGCATCCCGCATAGCATATCATCATTGCATCGTATCGCTTGATCCTTGCACGTGGTTGATTGTATCCTTGTTGCTTGTTTGTCTTGTTTGGGTAGAGCCGGGAGATGAGTTCGCTAACGAGGAGCCCGTTGAGTTTGCTTTTGAGGATCCAGTCAACTCTGACAACTGTGCAGGCAAGATGATCATACCCTCGAAATCACTACTATCTTTGCTATGCTAGTTTGCTCGCTCTTTTGCTATGCCAATGCTACGATGCCTACCTTTTGCTTGTCAGCCTTCCAAATTGCCATGTCAAGCCTCTAACCCACCATGTCCTAGAAAACCGTTGATTGGCTATGTTACCGCTTTGCTCAGCCCCTCTTATAGCGTTGCCAGTTGCAGGTGAAGATTGGAGCCGTTCCTTGTTGGGACATTTATTTACTTGTTGGGATATCATTATATTGCTATGTTATCTTAATGCATCTATATACTTGGTAAAGGGTGGAAGGCTCGGCCTCTCGCCTAGTGTTTTGTTCCACTCTTGCCGCCCTAGTTTCCGTCATATCGGTGTTATGTTCCCGGATTTTTGCGTTACTTACGCGGTTGGGTTATAATGGGAACCCCTTGACTGTCCGCCTTGAATAAAACTCCTCCAGCAGTGCCCAACCTTGGTTTTACCATTTGCCACCTAGCCTTTCCCTTGGGTTTCGCGGACTCAAGGGTCATCTTATTTTACCCCCCCCCCCCGGGCCAGTGCTCCTCTGAGTGTTGGTCCAACCTAGAGCACCGTGCGGGGCCGTCCCTCGGCAACTTGGGTTACGTTGGCTCCCGTACGCTTAGCTTATCTGGTGTGCCCTGAGAACGAGATATGTGCAGCTCCTATCGGGATTTTTCGGCACAGCGGGTGGTGTTGCTGGACTTGTTTTACCATTGTCGGAGTTGTCTTGTATTACCGAGATACCGAGTCTGATCGGAACGTCTTGGGAGGAGGTCTATTCCTTCGTTGACCGTGAGAGCTTGTCATGGGCTAAGTTGGGACTCCCCTGTAGGGATTGAACTTTCGAAAGCCGTGCCCGCGGTTATGGGCAGATGGGAATTTGTTAATGTCCGGTTGTAGATAACTTGAACCTTAATTAATTAAAATGAATCAACTAAGTGTGTTACCGTGATGGCCTCTTCTCGGCGGAGTCCGGGAAGTGGACACGGTGTTGGAGTAATGTTTTGCGCAGGTTGCTCTCTAGATTCTCGCTCGCGCTTTGCCCCCTCTTCTCGCTCTCTTTTGCGTATAAGTTAGCCACCATATATGCTAGTCGCTTGCTGCAGCTCCACATATATTTTGCCTTACCCTTCCTATAAGCTTAAATAGTCTTGATCGCGAGGGTGCGAGATTGCTGAGTCCCTGTGGCTCACAGATTACTATAACTCCAGATGCAGGTCCAGGTGATTCCGCTCCAGGTGACGAGTATGAGCTCAAGTGGGAGTTCGACGAAGACTCTCAACGATACTACGTGTCTTTTCCTGACGATTAGTAGTGGTGCCCAGTTGGGGGTGATTGGGACCGTTGTCGCATGTTGGGTTTTTCTTCTATTTTGGCGCTGTAGTCGGGCCATGAGTGTTTTGGATGATGTAATGTTATTTATGTACTTTGATGTGACGTGGCGAGTGTAAGCCAACTATGTTCTTCCCTTTATTATTCATATTACATGGGATGTTGTGAAGATTGCCTAACTTGCGACATATGCCTTCAATGCGATTATGTCTCTAAGTCGTGCCTCGACACGTGGGAGCTATAGTCGCATCGAGGGTGTTACAAGTTGGTAATCAGAGCCTTCCCCGACCTTAGGAGCCCCATTGCTTGATCGTTTTTTTAGAGGCCGAGTTGTGTCTAGAAAAATGTTTTGAGTCATTTAGGAATTATATATCGGAGAGTTTAGGAATTCTTTTTACTTCCCAGTCTCCTCATCGCTCTGGTAAGGCATCCTGACATAGAGTTTTGACTCTTCTCTTCTCAAATTTCACTAAAAAAAATTTTAGGATCACGCGAGTATCTTGGAATCGTTCTGATGGCTTATGATGAGAACATTGTCTTGGTGCCTCCTGTCAGGGGTTTAGTGGAAGTGTCCCGGGGAGTTGAGCTCTGAGGTGTTGTCATCATAATTTTATCATTGCAATTCTGGAATACTTGAGATATGTTTGCCGACATCGAAAATCTCTTTTATGCAGTTCGTTGGTGAGATAACCTCGACGCCACCCAGTACTGGGGCGGGAGTTTGGGAGTATTGCCATAACTTGTATAACGGATGCTTTTCGAAGGTTGAGGTAGATGGTTTCCGAAGTTTTCTTGGTTATGTGTTGAAGGATGGATACAGCTGGATGTAGGATTTGCTAGTTTGGGTGAGATATTATGCTTCCCCTGTATCCCCAACACCTGATTGCATAACCGGAAAGGTTCGGGATTTTCATAGGTGGGAATTCTCGTAGCTCTAGTTCTTCTTCCACGGATATTGGTTTGGGATTGGGATTTCTTACCGATTATTCGTTCTTGATCCGTACCTTGTTAATTTATTTCTCTACCTTAATTCTACGTGGCTTCTCAATTTATGGATATGTGACCATTTCAAGAGGAATGCATTCGTTCATTTTGTTCGGATGTGAAGACTATATGTTGCAATTTTCATTCCATAGGATTCAGCTTCAATATTTATCTATCAATGTGCTAATGGTGGTCAACCTCTTCAGGATGGCTCCTCCAACGCGCACGACTCCGAATCCTGATCCGCCACCGCTCCACCTCCTCCAGAGACATGGCAAGCTGTGATGGCCGCAACTAATGCAAACACTCAACTGATCATGCAAATTCTCCAAGAGCGCAATCAAGGCAGTCAAGGGAATCAAGGCAGCAATCAGAGTCACTTTGCTACACTCAACCAGTTCCTTGCTAACGGGCCAAAGACTTTCAGCAATTGTGTTGAGGCAACTGATGCTGACGATTGGCTTGTGGATCTGTGTAAGCATTTTGAGTGCAGTAACGTCAGGCCTGAGGACTTTGTGAAGTTCGCTTCCTTCCAACTCAAAGATCAAGCTGCAGAATGGTTCTAGCAGTACAAGGATTCCAGAGGTGGACGTGTTATCACTTGGGATGATTTCTGTCAAGATTTCCGAGCTCATCATATTCCGCAGAGCGTGGTTGAAAGCAAGCGTGAGGAATTCCGCAATCTGAAGCAAGGCTCTTTGTCTGTCTATGACTACAACAAGTTGTTCCAGAAGCTCGCCCGCTTTGCCAAGCAGGACGTGCCTGATGAGAAGAGCATGATATACCAGTTCAGGGGTGGTCTCAGAGAAGATATTCAGCTCGCTCTTGTTCTCTTTGAGCCCTTGAGGTACGATGAGTTCTACAACATGGCACTGAAGCAAGAGGCTGCTCAATTGAGGTGTGATGCTTCCAGGAAGCGAGTCAGAGATGCTACTCCTTCTTCCTCTACTCAGGTGGCCAAGCAGCAGAAGTTTTGGCTTCCTCCTCCTCCGTTCCGTCAGCCGTATCAGCAGAAGAGCAAAGGTGGCAATGGTTCTTCCCACCCACTCAACCCTAGCTTTTAGAACAAGACTTCGTCTCAAGCTCCAAGATCGAGTGCTCCGTATCACCGTCCGCTTTCAGAGGTCACGTGCAACAAGTGACAACAAAAGGGTCACTATGCCAACAAGTTTTTCAACCAGAGGTGTCTTCCTCCTCCTCCTCCTGTCAGATCGGCAAGTACAGCTGTGGTCAAGCATAACCCCAAGCATGCCAAGGTGAATTTGATGAATGCAGCTCAGGCAGAGGACTCGTCAGATGTGATCATGGGTAACTTTCCAGTTAACTCTTTTCTAGCAAAACTTCTTTTTGACACTGGTGCATCGCATTGTTTCATGTCAAGATCATTTGTTTCCAAGCATGACTTCGTTTCACAAATGTTGGGTAAACCTATGGGAGTGCTTTCTTCGGCTAAGTCTATGAGGGCTACTTCAATAGTTCCGGATATTTCTATCATGATGGGTGATTTCAAGTTTCTGGCTTCTCCAATGGTTCTTGGTAACTCGGATATTGATCTTATTCTCGGCATGGATTGGCTTTCTAAGCACAAGGCTCAGCTTGATTGTGCAGACAGGCAGATTCAATTGACTCATTCGTCTGAGGATGTAATTGTCTTTGCCGCTCGTGATGATACCATTCGTCTGTTTTCTCTCAACGAGAAGGGTGAATTGGACGCCATCTCGCAAATTCCAGTCGTTTGCGAATATCAAGACATCTTTCCAGAAGAGCTCCCAGGAATGCCTCCGCACCGGCCAGTTGAATTCGTTATTGAGCTTGAGCCTGGCACAGAACCTGTGTGCAAGCGTCCTTACAAGCTCGGACCTTAAGAGTTGAAGGAGCTGAAGAAGCAACTCGATGAGCAAGAAAGAATGGGTCTTATCCGGCCTAGTTCTTCTCAGTGGGGTTGTGGTGTTCTTTTTGTGAAGAAGAAGGATGGAACGGACCGACTTTGTGTTGATTATCGTCCATCAAGAACAAATACCCTCTTCCCAACATCAATGAGCTGTTTGAACAACTCAAAGGTGCTCAAGTATTCTCCAAGCTTGATCTCTGTATGGGTTATCACTAGATTCGCATTCGTGAAGAAGATATTCCCAAGACAGCATTCAGAACAAGCTTTGGTTCATATGAATACACTGTCATGTCTTTTGGCCTCGCCAACGCTCCTCCGACGTTCTCTCGCATGATGAACTTCATCTTCAACGCCTACACCTATGACTTCGTTTTGGTCTATCTCAACGACATTCTGGTTTTCTCGAAGAACAAGGAAGATCATGCCAAGCACTTGCGTTTGGTTCTTGATAAGCTCAGAGAACATCAGTTCTACACCAAGTTCTCCAAGTGCGAATTTTGGCTCGATGAGGTTCTTTATCTTGGTCATATCATCTCTGCCAAGGGCATTGCCGTGAATCCTGAGAAGGTGTCCGCAATTGTGAATTGGGAACCTCCTCAGAATGTGAAGCAACTCCGTAGTTTTCTCAGTCTCGCAAGTTATTGCCGAAGATTCGTTGAAAACTTTTCTAAGATCGCGAAGCCTCTCTCTAATCTTCTTCAGAAGCACGTCAAGTACGTTTGGTCTCCGGAGTGTGATATTGCTTTCAACACTTTGAAAGAGAAATTGATCACTGCTCCAGTTCTGACTCCGCCTGATGAATCCAAGCCGTACGAGGTCTTTTGTGATGCCTCTCTCCAAGGTCTTGGCGCAGTATTGATGCAAGAAAAGAAAGTTGTTGCTTATACATCTCGCCAGTTGAAGCCTAATGAGAAGAACTACCCCACTCATGATCTCGAGTTGGCGGCAGTTGTGCATGCTCTTTTGACTTGGAGACATCTTCTATTGGGAAGAAAAGTGTACATTTTCACTGATCACAAGAGTCTCAAGTACATCTTCACTTAGCCTAATCTCAACCTCAGGCAAACTCGATGGGTCGAAATGATTCAAGAGTATAATCCAAGTATCGAGTATACTCCAGGCAAGGCCAATGTGATTGCTGACGCTTTGAGCAAGAAGGCTTACTGCAACAGTTTGATTCTTAAGCCTTATCAACCCGAGCTTTGTGAAGCTTTCCGCAAACTTAATCTGCAAGTTGTTCCTCAAGGTTTCCTCGCCAACCTTCAAGTCTCTCCTACCTTAGAAGACCAGATTCGCCAAGCCCAGCTTCTTGGTGCTATGGTGGAAAAGGTGAAGATTGGGATTGCTAAGAGTCAGTCCAAGTACAAGTGCTACCGCCTTGATGACAAGGACACTCTTTTCTTCGAGGATCGTATTGTTGTGCCCAAAGGTGAACTTCGTAAAGTGATCATGAACGAGGCTCACAATTCTCTCCTCTCCATCCATCCTGGGAGTACAAAGATGTATCAGGACCTTAAGCAAGCTTATTGGTGGAGTCGAATGAAGCGCGAGATCGCTCAATTCATGAATGAATGTGATGTCTGCAGAAGAGTGAAGGCAGAACACCAAAGGCCAGCTGGTCTCCTCCAACCTCTTGCCATTCCAGAATGGAAGTTTGACCACATTGAAATGGACTTCATGACTGGGTTTCCAAAGTCCAAGCGTGGCAATGATGCTATATTCGTTGTCATCGACAAGCTCACCAAAGTGGCTCACTTTCTGCCTATCAATGAGTCGATCACTGCAGCTCAATTGGTGGAACTCTATACCTCTCGAATTGTCTCTCTGCACGGTATTCCTCAAGTGATATCTTCAGACCGTGGCAACATCTTTACCTCGAAGTTTTGGGATTCTTTCCAGAAGGCCATGGGCACCAACATCCGCTTCAGCACTGCTTTCCATCCTCAAACAAGCGGTCAAGTCGAGCGTGTCAACCAGATTCTTGAAGATATGCTCAGGGCTTGTGTGATCTCCTTCGGCATGAAGTGGGAGGATTGTCTTCCTTATGCTGAATTCTCCTACAACAATAGTTTTCAAGCAAGTTCAGGCAAGGCCCCATTTGAAATTCTGTATGGCAGGAAGTGCCGTACCCCTCTCAACTGGTCCGAAACCGGTGAACGTCAACTTTTGGGTAATGACTTGATCACAGAAGCAGAAGAAATGTGCAAAGTCATTCGTAATAACCTCAAAGCAGCCCAATCCCGCCAGAAGAGCTACTATGATAGTAAGCACCGTGATTTGGCTTTTGAGATCGGAGATCATGTTTACCTCCGTGTCTCTCCTATGAAAGGTACTCGTCGCTTCGATATCAAAGGGAAGCTTGCCCCTAGATACATGGGACCTTTCAAGATTGTCAGCAAGAGAGGCGACCTCGCCTATCAACTTGAGCTTCCTTCAAACTTTGCAAATGTTCATGACGTGTTCGATGTCTCTCAGCTTCGAAACTGCTTCAAGACTCCTGACCGCACCGTCAACTTTGAGGGCATTGAGCTCCAAGAAGATCTCTCTTATCATGAGCACCCAGTCGCTATTCTTGAAGAGACTGAACGCAAGACTCGCAACAAGTCAATCAAATTTCTCAAAGTCAAGTGGTCACATCATTCCGACCGTGAAGCTACCTGGGAATGCGAGGATCACCTCTGTTCTGAGTACCCGGTGTTCTTTCAGTCCTAGATCTCGGGACGAGATCTTTTCGTAGTGGTGGAGTGTTGTAACACCCCGGATGTAACTTTCCCTATTTGTACTCCAACTCTTGCCGTTTCGGGCGTTAAGTTATATTTATTTTCCTCGGGTTCGGGTCTTTGTCTCCATGTGTGGTTATCGTTGTCATGCATCTCATATCATGTCATCATGTGCATTGCATTTGCATACGTGTTCGTCTCATGCATTCGAGCTTTTTCCCCGTTGTCCGTTTTGCATTCCGGCGCTCCGTTCTCCTCCGGTGGCCATTTCTACCTTTCTTTCGTGTGTGGGGATTAAACATTTCCGGATTGGACCAAGACTTGTCAAGCGGCCTTGGTTTACTACTGGTAGACCGCCTGTCAAGTTTCGTATCATTTGGACTTCGTTTGATACTCCAACGGTTAACCGAGGGACCGAAAATGCCTTGTGTGTGTTGCAGCCCAACACCCCTCCAATTTGGCCCAAAACCCACCAAACTCTACTCCATGTCCTAGAGAGTTCGATCATGATCGCGTGGCCGAAAACCACACCTCATTTGGAATCTCCTAGCTCCCTCTTCCTATATATATGCGATCCCCTCCGAAACATTCACGGTACAAGCCCTAGTCCTCTTCCACCTCGCGCCTGGACGTTTCTTCCACCGACGGACACGTACGCCCTCCACCTCGCTCCGGCCAGTGGCGTCGCGCCACGTCACCCCATCGCCGCCGCCAACCAACTGGGCGCCGCCACCTCATCCCAGGCGCCTCCTCTCTCTCCTCCCCACCGCGCCGGCCCGCGGGGCCCCAGGCAGGCCCACGCGGGCCTAGTTCCATCGCTGCCGCCCCGCGCTAGGGGTCCCAGCAGCGCCCGACGCCGCCCGGCCTCC